>NW_015165237.1:992350-1002243 GCF_001447785.1 Gekko japonicus | reverse complement strand
TATAAAATTTAAGTGTCTATACAAATAAGTTTTTATGCAAGTAAGTTCTGATTAATAGAGAGCAGGAATGGGCACAAACCAAGAAACAAACCATGGTTTGAGCATGAACTAAGCCAGTTTGTCGTTCATTTCAAACCAGTTCATTTCATCACATCATTCCTAACTCCAAAAACAAGCCACCTTCTTATCATGGAGGTTCATTTTGTTCATTACAGTGGTTCATTCTCCAGACAGCTGGCACCGATTCAATCAATTCCTAGGCAATGCCAACCACAGAGATCCCATTCTGCTCTATAGTAGCAGATTGTATATACCACACCCTGACACAGCTGCTTTCACTTTGCAGTAGAAAGAGAGAGGAGTTAGTCAACATGTGAGAGAGAGTTAGGAAAAATTGCTTGTTGTGTGGTTGATTTAAGGGGAGGGTAGAGCTGAGCTTTCCTGGGGCACCTGCTGTGTGGGGGGGCTATAACTCAGACATCCCAAATCCAAATGTTGCCAAATTTGAAGGGCAGGTGGAAGAGAGCCTGCTGAAGACTCCCTGTGAGTTTGGCATCTCTAACTCATGAAGAGGCTGTTCTACCACCTCCTGAATCCATGAACCTAACAAACCATGAACTGGTTCGGGAAACAGGAAAAGTTTGTTGAAGTTCATGGTTCGTGTAATCAAACAAAACACGAAAAACCATTTTCCCAGTTCATGCCCATCCCTAATAAATAGTTTGGGGCAGTTTTTATTTGTAGTTTTTTAAAATCTTTGCATATACATATGACTAGATATTGTACAATATAGTTATTGTAGATGATGCAGTTGTAGAAGATTATTGATGATTATTTATGTTTATGCTTATATAATGCAATTGCCTACGTTATTTGTATGGTTGTGGTTATTTTTCTGTTGATTTTTTTTTAAAAAAGATAAACCTTTCTGTCACCTCCAAAACTCAAATAATGGATTCAAACAATTAAAAAACCTACAATTCTTTAACCTGCCATTTCTAAGGTGACCTATTTGAGTCAGATAGCCTGACAATCTGCCATAGTTTTATCAGCCAAGATTTAACACTTGGACTTAAAAAAAAAAAAAATCTTTCCACTTTCTAGCAACCATCATCTTAGCAGCAGTTGTTAGTTTTAAGATCACGGGTCTATCTTTGAGAGGAACAATATGTGTTATGAACTGATCACATTTTTTCTAAACTAAAAATATTCCAGGTAATTTAGCCTGGTCTCATACAGAGAGTGTGATTTTTTTCAGGTACCCTTTCCAGCACTTTTCCTAACTCGTCTCAATATCCTTTTTTTAAAAAAGACACAATGATCAGACCCATGCCCAGTATTCTAAATTTGGTCACACCACAGGACACGTATAAGTGCATACAGGCAGTTTTATTTCCACTCCCTTTCTTCCCAATCCCTAACATCTGCCCCCTTTTAAAATCACTGCAGCATACTGAGCTTCCAGCAGACTATCCACCACAACCCTGAGGCCATTTCCCGATTTGTTGTAACGATCAACCACAACCCCTGGGCTGTTTTCTTATCTGACACAACTAATTCAGACTCCATCACTTCATATGTTTAAAGTTTTCAGAGGCACCGTTGGCGCTCCTGACAATCCCTTTCTTCACCATCCTGTGTAAGTTGGTATCATTCACAGAAAATGTGGTGTTCACTGGGTGTCCTAAGAGGGAATCTATCCTAACAGAACCCAGCCATGACTTCTTAAATTGTAGTTGAAGGAGAGTTGGCAAAGCTACTCAGCGGTGCTGTTCATTCGAATTCTTTCATTTCAAAATATAAAATTCACATACTATCAAACAGCATAGCTGATGCAGCTCTGAGGGCAGGCTAAATTTTCTTCCCGAAGAAAACATTTCCCAGCATTGTTCTGCTGAGGAAATACCTTTGTCTGGTTCAATCAAAATGCTAATCTAACAATTTATGAAACATGCCAAATGTGATCTGGATCTGACCTCATCAGAATTTGGTGGGATGTGCCATTAAGTTACAGCTGATTTATGGCGACCCCATAGGGTTTTCAAGTAGTGGATTTTGCATTTCCTGCCTCTATGCAACAAGCCTGGGTTTCCTTGGTGTTCTCCCATCCAAGTACTAACCAGAGCTGACCCTGCTTAGCTTCTGAGATCTGATGAGATCAGGCTAGCCTGGGCCATCCAAGTCAGGGCAATTTCTATTTACTGTAACTGATTACTCTAACGATCTCCCCCAGTTCCACTTAGAATACACACAGGACGGCATATCCAATCCTGGTTAATTTCCTTTATGGAGATTGTTTACTATTGTACTACATCAAAGATTCAGACAACCCTGGCTCCTGCTGGCATGATCAGTGTTTCTGACACTGCCTCTCTCTTGGCATGGAGTGTTCAGGACAGCCCTCCCCATTGGTTGTCCCCGGTGTCTGTTAATTAAACATACATCGCCTCTCAGCTTAGAAATTCCGTTTAGCTATTATGACTACATGAATTTGTCTTACCTGGTGATTCTTAATGGGGGTCATACACTGTGCCACATGGGATGATATACAAATCTGGAGGAGGGAGGAGAAGACTGAACTTTGAAATGTAGATAGAAGTGGTTTTTTTTAAAGGATTCTAGATATCACTTTCTTTTCACTTGTTTCTGACAGCTAACAGTGGAGAAGTGTTTTATACAGCTCACCTTGCCTAGTGGATAACATTCCAGATTGTAGATTTTTCTCCCTTAAAGAAATGGCATAGAGACAAAGGGGAATCAAACCTAACATTAAGAATTTGACTGGGACTTCCGGTCTATGGCGACACGCAGGCGGACGCATCTCCCGGAAGCCCCAGGGATGCAAACTGCACACCAGCGTGTAGGAGGGGGTGCTCCTAGCCAGGGGGCTTTTGAGGGGCGACCTATTTGATGGTGTGATGCCAGAGAATTGAGGCGCTCCTCTGCCCCAAAGTGACCATATAGTACAAGTGCTGCTGACTGGGACAAGCGTTGGAGAGCAGGCAAAAAACCCCGATGCCGAGCGAGGCCGGTTGGCCAACAACAAACTGTGAGTTGGGTTGAAGCAAGCACAAAGATTTAAAAAGAAAGCTACCCCCTTAAAGAGCGACAGGAAGCGAGCGGGGAAGGGGCCCCTCCCAAACGCATAAACGAAAACACGGAATAAAGAGGGGGGAGCGGAAAAAAATAAGCATTTGTAACTGTTTTAAGAGACTTACCAGAGCGCAGAAAAGCGTTTGGGCGAATATCAGAGACTTCAGCAACTTTTTGATAAGTAAATAAATCCAAAAAGATGGTGGGGAAGAAACTGGAGAAAGAAAAACTTTTGAAAGCGAAACTAGTGGGTAGTCCTCGAACGGAAGACACCACTGAGCTTTCAAAAATGTTGGCAGATTCTTTGTGCCCTCTGCTGGATGACATGACTAATATCAAGCAACAACTGTCAACAATTGGCCAGAGTTTGGCTTCACAGAAGCTTCAATTGACGCAATTGTTAAAAGCAATGGAGCAAATGGGGGAGAAGGTGAAGGAAATGGATGCCAATACTAAAAAAGTTAAGAAAAAGGTGCAAAAAGCTGGAAATGAAGCAAGCCACGGAAGAGTCACAACTCATACAGCTGCAAATGGAGAAAGCCAATTTGGTCCTATGGTTTCAAGGAGTCCCGGAAATCAAAGGAGAGAATCTGAAGCAACGGTTGAGTGAAGCAATAGCCCCAATGACAGATTTGACAGCGGAATATCTTTACAGTGAGATGGATGTGGTCTATAGGTCCTATTCCTTATACATCAAGAAAAATAATCTGTCTGGGGAAATAGTAGTCAGATTCTCGAAGAGACATGTGAGAGACTCTATCTTGAAAGCAACTATGGGAATTCCCATGAAAATTGGGGACAACAAAATCAGGATTTTAAAAGACATCCCATTTGACACAAGACAGAAGAGAAAGAATTATAAAGAACTAATCCCTTTTCTACAAAGAAATGGCATCAGTTACAGATGGTTAATGCCAGAATGTGTCATTTTCAAACTTTGTGACAAAAAAGAAGATTCACTCTGTTCTTAAGGCATGTGATTTTCTGTGAACACAGCTCAGGGAACCAGCTGAGGATGAGAAGGAAGAAGAAGAAAGTGAATCTGATGGCGAGTTAGGCTCGGGGTCTTCGGACAAGGACTCCCTCTGAAAAGTGGGCGGCTGCCCCCAAAAGTCCATACAAATTGAGGATTAGAAAAGAGAAGAATAAATAGTGGCTGAAGGACTCTGATTTGTGCCTGAAAACTCTGAAATAACTTTGGGATGCTCTGGGAGTTTCTTTGAGCAGTTAAATGAATAGTTAAAAGATAATTAACCTAGCATAACCAACTATGTTCATTGTTTTATTAGCTTTTTAAAGTAGCATTGAGATAAGCTGATGTATTGATCTCCTACTCTTGAGTTTTTAGTTACTAGTGGGTCTTTTTTCTTTCTCCTTAGATGTAGTTCTTCTTCCCATATTTTTGGTTGTAGTTTCTAGTTTGTAAAAAAATCAATTAAAAAATTCGCCTTAGGGGGAAGAAGAAGAAGAAGAAGAAGAAGTTGTTGTTGTTGTTGTTGTTGTTGTTGTTGTTGTTGTTGTTGTTGTTGTTGTTGTTGTTGTTGTTGTTGTTGTTGTTGTTGTTGTTGTTGTTGTTGTTGTTGTTGACTGGCACCGTCAGGCACAAGCATCTTATTGAATGTGTGCCCGAAACATTAGCCTACCTATATAAATACACTTTCCTTCTCTAGAGTATTGTGTTTACGACCTAACTTTTTACTTGTGGCTTGGAAGGGGGCATTTAATTATAATATTGTGTACTTGGTAGGTGGTCATTGTGAATTAAAGGTTAAAGATCTCTGGTCTATTCCTTTTCAAAAGGCCATCTAAGGTAGTGGTGATTGTCACAGCTTGAGGTAGAGAATTCCTTGAATAAATAAGGTAATGCAGGAAGATGGCAATTTTTCCAGTAACATTACCATGTGACAGTGCTCTTGAGCAGTGAACATGACAAGACATGACACTGCATCAGAAAGTGGTAGTTAGGTATTTACTTACTTACTTATACTTTAAATTTATGAATCACCTGATCCCTGAGTGCACAGGGCTCTGGGCGATGTACAACATAAGTCAAAAATTTCAACATAACATTGTTAAAATTAATAAATCAGTTGATCATATATTATTAAATAATCTCCATATGGAATCACTAATTTGGTCTTAAACCAACTCTGGACCATGTTGCCACCTCATGGGCAGAGTGAGGAGGAGGCTGAAGTGAAAAGATGGAAGAAAAGAGGAGGGTGCTAGCCATGATGAAAATCATTACTGTCCTGAACTAAAAACCTGGTGGAACATATCTGCCTTACAGGCCCTGCATAACTGCATAAAGTCCCACAGGGCCCTGGTGGTATTTGGCAGAGAGTTCCACCAGGTCGGACCCAGGGCTGAAAAGGAGAGTCAGATATCTTTAGGGTTAGGGATCACCAGTAGATTGTTCTCAGCAGAGTGTAATGCTCTCCTGGGGACATACCACATATGCAGGTTCCAGACCACTCAAGGCCTTAAAGTTCAGCACCAAAACCTTGAACCTGACTTGGTGCTCCACTGGGAGCCAGTGTAGCTGGCACAGCACAGGTTGTATATGTGCTGTCCATGGTGTTCCTGTTGGGAGTCATGATGACACATTCTGGATCAATTGGAGCTTCAGGGTCAGTTTCAAGGGAAGACCAGTGTAGAGCAAGTTAGAGTAGTCTAGCCTGGAGGTGACTGTTGCATGGATTACTGTGGCTAGGACAAGGCCAACAAGAAAGGGGCTAATTGGTGCACTTGACGTAGGTGAAGAAAGGCCAGCCTGGCAATATTTGTGACCTGGGACTCCACAGTAAAGGAAACATCTGGGATCATGTCCAAACTCTTGACAGATTGTGCCACAGAATCTCTGTCTTTGTTGGATTCAGTCTCAGTCTATTCTTTTTAACCATCCCACCACAGCCTCGAAACCATGGCCAGATTATGTGGGACAGTATCTGGACAGCTGTCCAGCAGCAGATATAGCTGGGTGTCATCAGTGTACTGATGACACCTCAGCCCAAAGCTCCACACCAGCTGGGCAAGGGGGTGCATATCAATGTTAAATATCATTGGGGAGAGGACTGCCCACTGCAGAACCCCACATATTAAGGGGTACCTAGTTGACATCCTCTCTCCCAGCGCCACCCTCTGTCCCTGACCAAGGAAAAATGAAGAAAGCCATTTCAAGGCTACCCCACAAACTTCCACATTGGTGAAGCCGGGATGAAACCTGGACTAGAATGGATCCAATGCCAATGTGTCATCTAGGAAACTCTGGAGCTGCTTGGTTACCACTCTCTCATATATCTTACCCAGAAACAATAAATTCAAAACTGGGTGGTAATTGGCATGTCAACACGATCCAGAGTTGGATTTTTCAATAGTGATACTACTACAGCCTCTTTCAGACCCTTTGGATAGACCCTTGTCTCCAGGGACAGATTGACAATGTCTATCAGTAGGCCACGTATCCTCTCATCATTGGCTTTCACCAGCAATGAGGGACATGGGTGTGCTGAGTCCAGCTGGTCGCCATGGATACCCTTCACTGGTAGCTGGATACACAGTCCAAAAGCAATCCATGAAACAGAGCCGAAGGTCAGAAAGCTGGGAAATCATTCAGAGTTTTCAGGAGCGAGGAGCAGAGGCTGACAGCCGGGATCAGGCCTGAGCATGCATGGTTGCTTCCTTGTCGAAGCAGGTGAGTGGTGGTGTTTAAGACCAGGTCCTCCCTTCCCTGGGAGACAACCTGCAAAGACTCACAGCCCCTCACATTGCATTTGCAACAGGTGCAGTCTGGCACTCTTCCTTCTCTCTTGCACATTCAGATGCTGGCATGCCCTGTGTCTGGGACAATCAGGTGAGCCAGGTGGGGATTCTGACCTCATGGTGTCCCCAACTGGGGTGCTGGGCCAGACTCTGGATCAGTCTCTCCCTCTGGCTGCACCTCAGTCTCTTCACCTTGCTGCCCCTCCTGTGCAGCTGCTGGGGCCTCTTCTCCCTCAGGTGCTGGTAAAGGTTCCTCTTCTGGGCTGACTCCAGAAGAGGCTGGGTTGCTCCATGCCTCTTCCTCATCTGAGGAATACTCAGCCTCAGCAGAGCTAGGACCCATGACATGGGTATAAGAGGCATGTGGTTGGCCTAACAACACCCAGGATCCTGTCAACGTCAGCAGAGGAGAGCAGGCTGAAGTTGTCACAAACTGAATCCAAAGGTGGCCAAGGGGCATCCAATTCACATACTGTATCAACATTGGTGGATAGGTCACGGTGGAGTGACAAGACTTTGTCCGCAAAGAAGCTCGCAAAGGCCTCACAGCTAATGGCCAAACTACTAGTTTTTTTGGTTCCTCTCCATAAGGGATATCAGAGATCTAATTACCTTAAACAATTGTGCTGGGCATGAGCTAGCAGATACAATGAAGACTGAGTAGAATTCCATCTTCACAGCCTTCACCAGCACCTCATAGGATTTCATAAGTGTCCTATAAGATGCTCTTGAAGCTTTGTCACCGGTGCACTGTCAAACTCACTCAAGTTGTCTGAGTTCCCATTTCATCCCCCTGAGCTCCACGGTATACCAGGGGGGTGACCTTTGACAGGAACAGAGAAGACATCAGGGAGTGACTACATTGATGGCTTCAGAAAGATAGGAATTCCAGTCTTACATCAGCTCATCTAATGAGTTACCAGAAGGCATCGGATCCCACAGAGCATTCTGGAACCCAACTGGATCCATTAGTCTCTGTGGGCAAGCAAAAATTAGGCTGTCTTCCCCATTGTTGCCTTCTGATTTTGATATTCATAGGTTTAAATAATGCTTCTGAATATGGAGGTCCCTTTTTATATTTAATCACTTCTGAATGACTGGCTTCCTTGTGTTTTATTTGAATGACTGGATGCTGATCAGCAACAAGGGAATAGGACTCCCACTGGGCTGCCTGAGAACTTGCAGGCATGAAGTGCTGCCATCATACTATGTTATGCGGATGTTCAAAAGAAACCCACCTAAGAGGCTTGAGGTGCTCATGAGCAGCTCAACTGCTCAATGAAAAATTGGCTCTCAAAAATCCCTAATTGTAATATTGTGAGTCCATCTAGCTACCATGACTAAGAGGTTTCCATAGAACAAGATGAGTGAAGCAGAAAGGAAGAGAAATGGTATCGATGCCGAAAAGAAGGTAGAGTGGCAGTATTTTGGTACTTGGCCTTAGTTTGCTACAAACTCATTCAAGTCAATTTTATATTTACATCTGATCTGAATTAATAGGTTTTGGGATTGAGCTGTTAATTCCCCCCCCCCTTGCAAAAATCCCTGCTCCGTAAATTTAATTAAATGTTCAGAAATGAATGAGATAATTATTGTGGTTAAGTGAGCTGCAGTAAGGATAAAAGGTTGCAATAGTTCACTGTATGACCAGTGGGAAATCTCTGAAGAATGGCACATGGAAAGCAGATGTTGTAGGCTCATGTTTGGAAATTGTGGACAGATAGGGTTGCCAGGTCTCTTTGTTCCTCTTGCAGAAGGATTGGGGGCGGGGTTACAGGGGTAGGCAGGGACATCAAGCAACATCCCTGATGTGATGACATCACCTGGAAGTGGTATCATCACATCAAGGACATCTCACAGGGACACTCTGGTATTTGGGCAAATCTCTATGGCTTTTTCAAAACCATGGAGTTTGCCCAAGTACCAGGGCATCCTTGCACAACATCCCCAACGCGATGACATCACTTCCGGGTGATGTCATTGCATTCAGGACATCACACAGCAATGTCCTTGTTTAGGGGAGTGGTTTCCCCCACCTGCCAGCTGGTCCATGACAGAGAGAAGCCCCAAAACCAGGGGATTCCCAGCCCATGGATTAGAAATGTGTCACATACAAGATGAGATACAATCTAGCTTTTATGCTGTTTTAAAGGGAGTAGAGGGTCTTCTTTGAACACCAAAAAGACTACACTAGGATTTATGAGATATACATGAATGAAAGGCACATGCAACCCTGTAGCCAGATCTTTTGTTGTTGTTAGGGGTGCACATTTTTTTTTTGATAAAGGGGCACTTTAGCATGGTGGAGAGCAGCCCATTATGTGTCTGTACAGAAATGTCATGCTTATACTTCTAAATAATTAAGTCAAGTGGTATATCAGACAAAAAATGTTTCAGGTTTATTACAAAGATATCACATGTAGAACATATTGAGTGCTTTTAACAAGTAACAGATAAGGCACATTTTAGTCATCATCACACCTTCTCCATTCCACCTGCTTGATTCTACAAATCTCAGTGAGTCAAGCAGCATATAAATAAATTAAAAAACATTTCCTATACACACAGCTCAGTGAGACACATTGACCATAAACAAACTAGTACCGCTACATAGTTCAGAGAGAGAAATGGACAATAAATGCCAAGTAATGATTAAAACCAACCATAGATTCTCTAAATGTGAATTTGCTAAAGCATAGTAACCATTAGGGAACTGGCTTGCCATTCCACCCTTTTCAGCATTTCCTCCAGCTCATTCCTGGAGTTTGTATCTGGGGCTGTTCTAGTCAAAAGCCTTCCAAACTCTGATTGCCTTGCCTGGAGAAGGGGTGGGTGGGGAAAACCTGACTAGGGTTGCCAATTGTACTCACCCCTTGGAGCGGGGGAGCCTCGCCGGGCTCTGGGAGTTCTCGGTAGGCGCGTGTGCATGCATGCTTCATGCACATGCGCTGGCAGCACATCACAAGAAGTGATGTGCTACGTGCTCACGTTGGGGGCGTGGCCCAGATCGCTGGGGGGAACCTGACGATCTGGGCCAC
>NW_015165237.1:988470-992319 GCF_001447785.1 Gekko japonicus | reverse complement strand
TGGTGACGCAACTTCGGGGGTGGAGTTCCCCCCGGGGCCCGATTCCGCCACTGCGGAAATCGGGCCACCAAAACGGGGGATTCCCCGCCCCCTGACCCCTCCATTGTCTCTAGCTTAGACCCAATAACATTTCTTAAGAGGTAGGCCTGGAAAGCCAATGGCTGACTTCCTCCTTTGCCTAGAGAAAAGAGGAGGGGGACCCTTTTAAAACCAACTTCCCAGGTGGAAACATATTTCTTCACAATCTGCACAAGTAAAAATATTTTTTAAACACAGTAAATCTTCACAATTCCTCCTGGGGGGAGGTGTATGGTCATCACAAAAGGCTAAGCAGTATGAATTCTTGGGGGGGGGGGGGGACACACAGAGAGAAATATTTGCTTTACTTTCAGTATCTGATGTGCTCCCAGAACTTGTATTCAAACTCTTCTAAGTTATCACACTTCTAAAGTTTGATAAACTACAGTTCACCTGAGAACTGTAGTGCAACATGGACATGCTGTGAAAGATCCAAACACACCCTCCCGGAAATATTAAAACCCTGATAATGGCCTGCTAAGCAAAGTATCCTACAAATTTTTAAAGCTCTCTCACTCAGAAGGAACAGAAAGTTATGTTACCATAAAGAGGCAATGGGTATTGCATTTAGAAATCTCATTGAATTGCTGGGAAAATGTATCAACAAAAGTGTAAAAATCTTTCAGAACCATCAAGTATAACATACCCACTTTCAGCTTTTTAACAGCAGTTCAGATTTTACCCATTTCAGAGGGGGTACACATGGTGCCCCCAACCTGTGTTCACATCTTGGATTGCTGCTGCTTAGAACAATTCACTGGCATTCCTCTCATGAAAAGAGACAGAGCCACAAGTCTTCTATGATGTAGCCTCCCTCCCCGGGATCTGCGACTACCCTCAGAAGTATCCCAGTGATAGCAAGTGACTGAGAAATGCCCAAGGTTTGCTGTCCGGCTGCCCTGTGAGTCCCATTCCCAAATTCCCAAAGATGGAGCCTGTCCCGCAGGGCACAGATGTCATTTGGCAAAGAGTTCCACCAGGTAGGGGCCAGGGCAGAAAAGGCCCTGGTCCTGGTCAAGCACAACTGGATGTCTTTTGGGTCAGGGATCACCTGGATATTGAAAGCTTTGTTCAGAAATTATATATTTGATAATGAAGAGGAGAGATGGAGACAAGGTCCTAACTAAATCACTAGCCGAGACACACAAAGAGAAAGAAGGAGTGAGGGAGGGACTTCTGAGAAGAAGGAGAATATCGCCTTAAGAGCAACAATCTGGAGACAGACAAGGAATAAAATTTAACAGAAAAGAAACTGCTGACCTCACTATCCTTTCTAATTGTCTTCTTACTGTCCTCTGCAGGGTCTTCTCTCATCTTTGTACACCAGACATTGCCTATTCCAACAGGTGTCTAGCTCCCAGGACAACTGTTCTAGAGGCTGTTTTTGAAGCTTTTCTGCAAGCGTCATCTGTCACTAACTAGCAATGTATGTTTTGTTGGTAATCTAAGGTTGGTAAAGAAATTCTCTGTTGAGTAGGCAGAGCAAATCCCTGAGATTCAAGCCCCTACCCAATTCTTTCTAAAGCAAATTTTCAAGGGGGAATTCGGTTCCACCGGCTGACGGCACAGCCGTACAGCTGGGGGCCACCTTTGCCTCCTTTGAAGGAGGAAGAGCAGGCATGTGTGCTGAGTCACAGCATACGGGCCCTGCTCAGGGGGTGGACCCAGCTCCACTCCCACCCCTCTTCAGTTAATGGCCAGCTCCACTCCCACCCCTCTTCAGTTGCCCCCAAGAGCTTGGCCCACCCTCCTACCCTGATTGCTGTATGGGCTTTGGCTGGTTGCCTGTTTCCAGGGGCTGGGTAGGAATGTCTGATCCCTGGCTGATTGGCCATGCTCAGGGGTGTTTTTTCACCTACCTTGTACAGTGGGGTGTAGAATTGGCATAGGGTGGTGCTACTTTGTTAGGTTGCTCATTTTATCTGGCAGGATCGGGGCTGGTGAGTGATATGTGGCTAGGGAGAGGACCAATTAACAACCCCAGTTTGGCGGATAGGAGTCTGGCTGGATTAGCCTTTGGGTTGTGTGACCCAGGGTTAAGATAGCAGACTGCCTTTGGGACTGCATGGATTGATCAGCCACTTAAGTTGGATCCACTTGGCAGTTGGATCTTCAGGGCATTGCCTGTTTGCTGTGCCAGTTTGGTGTAGCCAGTTTGGTGTAGTGGTTAAGTGTGCGGACTCTAATCTGGGAGAACCGGGTTTGATTCCCCACTCCTTCACTTGCAGCTGCTGATGTGACCTTGGGTCACAAGCTCTGGCACAGCTGTTCCTGAAAGAGCAGTTTGGGTCTGTAGTATATCAGGCCCTGACAGGGCCGGGCATGCCTGGGCTTGTCCAGGCACAAACACCTCAAGCTTCATGCCAAAAGACAATGGGCCAGTAGGATCCTAGCCAGGCCCAATGAAAGGAGGCCAATAGGTCTCTTAGTCACTGTAAATAGCCTATCGGGAGTGGGGGTGCGTTTGGTGGTGGGTTTCTCTGAGGGAATATAAGCCGGCCTGCGAGCCGGTTAATTTGTCTTTGTTCTTGACTAAGTAAAGGTATGCTTAGCTGAAATAACTCTCCGTATGTATACTTTTCAGTGTCAGAGTTCTTTCAGCCCCACCCACCTCACCTCCTCCTCCTCCTCCTCCTCCTCCTCTTCTTCTTCTTCTTCTGACCAATGTGAGCCATAGATACTGGCTCAAGCTGGGGGCCGATTTGCTTCCCGTTATATGACTGGGGAGGGGTCAGGATCATTCTGCAAGTCACCTTTGGTTCTTGCCATTGATTTATAGGTTGATAAGTTAAAATAAAATGACCCATAGTTCATCCAGTCAGTGTGTCTGACTCTTTATTCTGAATAAGGGGGCAAAAATGAAGGTTCCAGCTGAAATTAGTTCCAGGTGGTCAGCCATGTTGATCTGAAGCAGCAGAACAAATTTAGAGTCTGGTGGCACCTTTAAGACCAACAAAAGTTTATTCAAGGTATGAAAAAATGTGCCTTGCACATGAAAACTCATACATTGAATAAACTTTTGTTGATCCTGATGAAATTAAATATTCAAGGGTCTTTGAGGAAAGCAAGAAGTTCTTAACTAAGACTTGCAATATTCTTCAGGGGGTTCAGTAAATCCCTGCTGTTGATTTATCTCTGTATACATAACTTATGTGTAGTGGGAGTAAGATTTAAGGGCAGATAACGTTTTAGGAGTGATCTGTTTGAATTCATTCGAGACATTATTCAGGTGCTTAATTACATACCAAAACATTTTGTGTCCTTCCAAAAGCTCTTCAAAGTTTGCTTATTTGAAATGGTTCAGGAAGCCTGGATATTGAAAGAGGATTGGAGTCATCCATTGTCAATGCACAGCCTCCAAATACTAAGTAGCTAATGTCTTATTCATTTCATTTGCCATAAACTCCTATAAGGATGACTGATGCTACTGATCTCCAGATGTAATTTAAACAATGTCACTGTAGGGTGAATCTGGTTTTCTGCTTCAATTTAATTATTAACTTCACAGTGTTTAATTTTATACTGAATAGTCTCAGTGAATGAATAGGCAAAATCCATGTAATGGATTCACTGAAGAGCAAATGGTTTTTTTGTCGTTAATTTTTTGGCAACCAAGTTTTCCCTTGTAACAAAGAAACTATTCCATCCCGAGGATTCCAAGTTGATAGAAGCTTTGCAGTGCTGATAGAATCCATATTGATCCATTTTACTTCCTGGTAATGGTAGTTAGGTCGAACAAAGAAACAAGAATGGAGTGGGGTGGTGGCTGGG
>NW_015165237.1:968056-988427 GCF_001447785.1 Gekko japonicus | reverse complement strand
TTTTAAAAATCCTTTTAAGGAGAAAACTCAATTTACCCAGCTCTGTCAACAATTTCTGGTGTGTTTCAAGACAAACAGCCATCTGTTACATTGCAGACATTTACATCATGGGTAAATGTCTTTGGCAGGAAAGAGCCAGAAACCTTGGAGAAGTGCTTCCATTCAGAAATGATAGCACTGGAATACATAAATTCTTCTGGAATCTTCACAAAGCTGTTTCCAAATGTACTTTAAGAGGTCCATGTGAAATGGAGTGGTTTCATCATTTTCTGGGGCGGATAAGCAATATGTTCAGCTGTTATAAAGGACTAAATGGGAATACTGGCTTCCACAATATCTATGTGCATATAAAGTGTGTATAAAATGTCACCTTAGGGTAACCCCAGCAAGGGGCTTTCAAGGCAAGTGAGGAAGAGAGATGGTTAACCATTGCAGAGGCTTACTTGGTGGTCTTTCATCAAACTACCCAAGTAATTTGGAGTACTGACAATTATTACCTCCATGAAATCTGGATCTGAACATACTGATTTTTTCCCTCCTCCTAGTGTGCATCCCTAATACTAATGACACCTACCTCTACATTTCTTTAGCTAATTCACCTGGTGATGTAGTAGGGTCTCTGAATCTGTGTCCAACTGCTGTAGTTAAATGGCTAAGGATAAACAAGCTGAAACTGAATCCTGATAAGACTGGAGGTCACATTTGTGGGAAGGCCAAGGTCCTGAAGGATATGGTACTGCTGGGTTCCAGCTGACACTCACTGACTTGATTAAGAGACGAAGGTTGATACTTGATTCACCTTTGCTGCTGGAGAAGAAAGCTGATGCAGCTGCAAAGGGGGGGGGATTTACCAATTCCACTATCAAATCCATATATACTGGAAGATGGCCCCCTACCTTGACTCTGCTGACCTGGCCCCATAGATCCATGCTACAGTTACCTTGAGGCTGTACTACTGTAATGCACTATACATGGGTTTGCCCTTTAAAGACAACTCTAGGCTTACCATATTCTGAAAAGCAAAAAAAGAGGACATATTTCCCGACTGATTACTTCAAACAAGTAATCACTATGAGAGATCTCATTTTAAATACTCCTGCTCCTTAAACTGTGATAATTGCTACTAACTAGGAATATTCCTAACCTTCCAACCCAAGAAGAAGACATTTTCATCAGAGCCCAAAAGAGGATGGACACACAAAAAGAGAGAGGACATGTCCTCTAAAAAGAGGACATCTGGTAACCTTAGACAACTCAGAAACTAGAGTCAGTACAAAATGCCATAGCCCAGCTCCTGTTGGGTGCCAAGCAGAATCAGCACATCACTTTCTTTCTGCAGACACTCCCTTTACTACCAAACATTATGAGGTTCAGCTCAAAGGACTAGCACAAGACCCTTAAAAGCATTGGACACACATACCCGGAGGACTTCCTCTCTTTCTATGTTCTACTGTGACAGCTCTGGACCAATTGGACATTAATGTGCATTCTCTGTAGTGGCTCCCAGACTGTGGAACAGTCTGCCTGATGCTATTAGGGGCCCCCCCTTGCTTCTACCATTTAGCAAAATGTGCAAAAACGAATTGTTCAAAAGGGCATTTTTTTTTAAGCAGAAGCAAAGCTGTGATGTAATACCTTGGCTCAGGAGGTGACTTTTATTAGGGATAAAATCTTTCCTGCACTGATTGTCTCATTTCCTTAAACAGATATGTTTGCATGTATTGTTCTGATTTCATTCCCCTGTTTTACAATCCCAGCCCGACAGCATTATTTTGTCTTACCAGGAACCTTTGCTGTTTGATTCAAATGTTATCATATCTTGTAATCCTCTCATTGATTGCCTGATGTTATCATATTTTGTAATTTGCTTAAGGAATTAGGGTTTGTTTTTTGTTTTTTTTAAATCATACTTGTAATCTGCCATGGGCCCCCGTGAGAAAGGAGGATGATAAATGAATTATAATATCAAAAATAATAAGTATAGTTCACAGTCCCATTATTTTTTTTATAAAAGTACCTCCCTGAATTGCCTTGCTATAATACAGCCCTATTACTTTTATTCAAAAAGCCCCACTAAACAATTCATAGTTTGAGGAATGAGAGAAGTGTGGGAGTCTTTCTGACAACCTCAAGCAGGCCATTCGACAAGGTGGGGGGCCCAACAGAGAATGCACGTGTCAGCTGCAGCTGCAGCATTGTGCGTTAACATTTCAGAATCTTCGTCAAAGGCAGCCCGATATAACATGCACTGCAGTAGTCCTATCTAGGAATCAGCAAGGAATGAATGATCGGGACCCAAACTCTGTCCTCTAATAGTAGGCATCATTGAAGTAGGTGACAAAGTTGATGAAAAGGAAATTTTATCAAGGCATCCCTGGAGTCATTTCCATCCTAGAGAGACTGACAAATTTTGTAGCAAAACATCTATTATACTCTGCTAGAGCTACAAACAAAGGATTCTGTGTCATTTTTAATTATAAGCCGAGTTTCGAGTATCAGGTATCATTTCTAACCTAGTTGCTTCTGGCTTTACATTTCCATTGACCACCTGATTCGCAGCATGTATCTAATCCCTTGGCTAACTGTAATGCACTAGTGGAATTCATTTTCAAATTAGCCTTGGTAATCCCTTGTTCTTTGCAGATGTTCAGAACGATTTTTCTGATAAGGGCAGTATAATACTTCATAATTCAAATCTGGAGGTGCATAATCTTCCTAGGACTGAAGCACTTGATCCTTAGGGATAGTATTTTCCACAGTGTTGTTTTGTTGTTGCAGAAACTCACTATTCTCTATGTTCAATTCCTTCTGAATGCCAGGTTAACTAGGACAATCTCTCATATCCGTGCATTTATATTCATTCAGAACATTTATATGCTGTCCAGAAATGTGATGAAACTTTGTGCAAAAGCAATGCTCATGCTATTGTACCTATGAATTCATCAAGGTACTTTTTTGGGGGGCCATATTTGACTGATGTACATGTGTGCTTCTATGTCTGGGTAAAATATCAAACAGAAGTAACCTTGATATCCTATGGGGGTAATCACATCAAAACTGCTTCATTTGCAGTGTTTCATCAATGCATATATCCTCATCACAGATGGAGAAAGACACGAGTGAACTAAAGGGGCTAAGAGCTGTGGCAAGCCCTGCATGTTTCAAAACTAAAATAAACACCAGAGTACATCAATTCCACTTTAGACACTGGAATCGAGACCAGGTAATCCGAAACACCATAATCAGGGGAGAAATTTAAATCCAGGATTGACAGCGAAAAGCCACTGCCGGTCTCTGTTTTCGCTTCCGGTTTTTATCAAGACAAACACATGACACCACACCATCATCCAATACTTTCCCCAACTTCTTCACATTACTGGCTATCAACATGACATTCACATGTACAGGACCAGCTCTTATAGAGAGGGAGCGGGAAGGGGAACACTTGCTTCTCTGCTCCAACAAGTTCACTGGCCCCACCATCCATCTACACATGTTTTACTTGCATAGATACAATGCAAGCAGGTACAAAATCTAGGGTTCTTCTCTGTCATCAGGAGGGCTGCTTTTTATTGCTGATCACAAGGAATGTGCCTTCATGTACACAGATTGGCATCTGGATAGCCCAGGGTAGCCTGATCTCGTCAGATCTTGGAAGCTAAGCAAGGGTTGGCCCTGGTGAGAATTTGGAAGGGAGACCATAAAGAGTACCAGGATTGTGAGCAGTGTTCCCTCCAAGCTGAGTTAGTGTGAGCTGGCTCATAGTTTTCTAGCCTCCGGCTCACACATTTTTGCCTTAGCTCAGGAAGGATAGCTGCAGAGCAAACTAATTCATGCCGCAGCCAGATCGCCCGCTCACCACTTTAATGCTGGTAGCTCACAAAGTAGAATTTCTGCTCACAAGACTCCACAGCTTAGAGGGAGCATTGGTTGTGATGCAGAGGCAGGCAGTGGCAAACCACCTTTAAATGTCTCTTGCCTTGAAAACCCCATTGGTGTGTGTGACTTGACAGCAAAGGGGGAGAAAAGCACTCTGCCCGTATGCGGCAAATGTGCATAAGTGGGGGAAAGCCAGAGCACTTGATTGTAAAGATGGGAGGGCAACCCCCACAATGTACAATGCCCATATATGCATCATATGCACAGATGTTCTAGGGAGGGGCAGCAGGAAGATGAGCAGTGTAAGATTCCCTTGCTTAAACATTTGAAGGAAGACATCAGGCACTGGGCATGGGATTGCTCTTTTCAGCGGCAACCTCTAAAGGCAGTGTCATAGCCAGTTCAGTTCTTAATTGTACAGTGGCTCGCAAATGAGGGGAGAATCCTAATATTATCTGTTTGTATGGCATATGTATGAATTGCGCTAGCTGTTCATTACCCAGAGAGGATTTCAACATTAATTATTAAAGCACCCTGAAGATGAAGCTGTGTGCATGTATTCCACACTGAGCATATTTGTTTACATTTCTCCCAAGTTCAGTTTTCACCAACATAAATAAAGCATACGTTGCTTGTCTGCAGAATTATAAGGTTAAACAAACTGGCACCTATTCCAGCTGTGCATAAGCCATCAGGGTACTGGAAACTGCACTAATTGGCTGTTCAGTAGGGGGATGCAAGAAGGGGATTAATCCCAGCCCTGCCAAGCTACCTCTCTTGAACATCTGGTTGACGTTACCACTGCTTGTCTGAGGACCAAACCAGATGTGACTATTGTCACATATTCTCCACAGGACGGGCAGCCATACACCAGTTAAGGTTGCCAGATCCTCCAGGCCACCAGCAGGGGATGAGGGGCTAGGGTTGCTGCCAGATCCAGATTGGGAAAATCATGGAGATTTGGAGATGGAGCCTGGGGACCTCAGAACAGGGACCTCAGTAGAATACAGTGCCATAGAGTTCACCCTCCAAAGCATCCGTTTTCACCAGGGGAGCTGTTCTCTGTAGTCTGGACATGAGCTGTAATTCCAGTGGAGCCCCAGGTTCTACTTGGAGGCTGGTATCCCTATGGAGTTGTTCTTGCACATGGAGCTGCCAAACAGGGCAAATAATGCCCCCAGCACCATGTCAGGTCAGGGAAACAGCATGGGGGGGAGGCAGGAGCCACTCATCCCCCAGGCACTGTGTTCCTGGTCAGAATTGGGGCCCTGTGGCACCATTAGAGGGAGTTCTCCACAGGGACCAACAACCCACGTGTGGTTGCTAGTCCCCCAGATTGAGACCATATCCATTTGCCCAGGGGTCCAGTATCCGTTTGCCCATGGGTAGAGACCGTAGAGTTATGAATGCTGGTATGAAAGACTGCTTCTCTGCTCACTGGACCCCAAGCTGGTACCAATGACTGTGTTAACTTCTGATAAATGATGCTTTTGTATGAGTTGTACATTAAAAAAAATATGTACATTTTGCAAACATATAATGACAGTTGAGGCTTTGGGGGCACACACAATCTGCAGTCGTGACATATAATCATTATTATATGAGTTTGATTCAACTTTCGTGTATAGCCACTCCTTCTTTTTTGTGCTCACTGACACCTGTAATGAACCTAGGAACTATGCAAGCAGAGAAGATCATCAGAGTTCCCCAGGCATAATCCTATCAAAGAAAGCGGAGAAAATGATATTTGCTGTTAATTGAAATAAGTAATGTCAAACCATATGAAACAATGGTTTATAAGTGATTATGGAAAAAAGAAATATCAGTGGAACAATGCCTACAAGATAGGAGGATTTGGGGGTCAGTATAAGTTAACTGGATTTAGATTTAAGTTTTTTGATGAAATAATGTGGTTCAGGGGGTATGCATGTGGGAAGAATAGTTTCAAACCTGATTAGACCCACTTATATGCAGGGGTTCTAAGATCTTCCCTCAAGACTATTCTCTCTAATCCGTCAGCAGTCTTCAAAGGTCAGACCTCAACTGTCATCCCTCTTCTCTCTTCTTCACATTTTGTCAGCTTCTGGAAAGCTGATTGGGAGTCACCACAGCTTTCAAATCTTCTCAGGCTTTAGCAAAAGATTGGTTGTTTGACAACTAGGGTGTGGACGGCCTCCTATCTCTCACAGTATGTCCGGTCATTTTGATTTTTGGAAACCTGTCTGAGGAAAAAAACTATGAAAATCTATTTTAGAGTCATGTGGCACCTTTATGACCAACAAAGGTTTATTCAAGGTATGAGCTTTTGTGTGTGTGTGTGCACTTTTTTCAAATACCCTGGAATGGAAGGTAGAGTTCAAACTTATAGACAGAGGCTGAACAGCAAATTACAGTGTAACATGATGAAGATGTTTTAAGATATGCAAAGACAAAACTCCTTTGAGTAGGAGTCGCCGCTCCACTATTCCACCACCGTCATGGTTCCTTATAGGATTTATGGACGAGGCCCTGAGGAAGAACCGACATATGAGATCAGTAATTGATTGAGCACCATTGTTTTAGTGTCGATGTTTTTAATACGTTTTATATGTTTTAACTATGGCACGGTTAATTACTCTGCCCCTGTTAGCCGCCCTGAGCCCATCGGGGAGGGCGGAATACAAATGTGAAAAATAAATAAATAAATAAATATAAATATAAAATAAATAAATGAATAAATAACAAGCTTAGATTATAAGGTCAACAGTTGTTTTGATTTAATTAAGGGGGGAAGGACAGCAAAGCAAAAAATATGACAAAAGAGGGGATAAATGTGTAAAGGTGTCTTTTCTAATCGTGCTAACTCTCCATTTGTCTCCTCTCAGGTGTGGAGGTAACAACAGCACACAAAAGCTCTTGCCTTGAATAAACCTTTGTTGGTCTTAAAGGTGCCACTGGACTCAAAATTTGTTCTTCTGCTTCAGACCAACATGGCTACCCACCAGGAACTATAAAAATCTCTGTTTGTTCAAAGGTATAAAATATATTTCAGCCACAAGAGTTTCACCAACAAACAATGAAGATTGTTTCAGAGGGAAGCCACATTGGTCTGCAGTAGAACAGCTTGAAGTCAGTAACACCTCAGAGACCAAGAAGATTTTCAGGGTGGAAGCTTTTAAGAGTCAAAGCTCACCTCAAATACCAATAAAATATCAAACAAACAAACAAACAAATGTAAGATACCAATTAAAAACCAATATAACACCTAGTGTAGCAGTAATATGTTCAGGGAAGGGGTTAAAAGCCAATTCACAAAAGTATTCTAATCACCTGATGACTGTAGCCTCAAGTTATGACTTCCATATGTGAACATGACATTACAGATCTAACACCGCAGCTGGAACAGCTGGGGGAGTGATTATTGACTTTCAATTTCCATTTATTGGTTTTCCAGAAACATCTGGTTTTGCTGGAAACAAGATGCTGGTCAAGATGGAACCTTGGCCTGATCCATCATCAGGTGTCTGCAACTGGAAACTTGCTAATGAAGACCTGACCATAACAGAGCCCATTCATAAATACTGAAAATCCTTTGAATCTGAACAGAATTACTTGTGACATTCAGAAGCCTTCATGAATCATATAATCTGGTCATTTAAACTGGTTTCCTGCAGTCTGGTGTCACTGGCCCATTCTGCATCTAGCATTTGCTCTGCTGTTTTACCAAACCCACGTTGGGACAGAAATTCCCCTCTACATTCCATGCCACTTTCACTTTGTCAGATTTTATGGCAGTTGTCCAGACTGCAAGCTACTTTCACTTTGTTTGATCTCTTGGTTTTATGGTACTGTCTGCATAGATTTATGCCCATTTTATGGCCATTCAGGGGTGACTCTGTAGTCAGTTTGAACATAAGAACATAAGAGAAGCCAATGTTGGATCAGCCCAATGGCCCGTCCAGTCCAACATTCTGGGTCACACAGTGGCCAAAAATACCAGGTGCCATCAGGAGGTCCAGCAGTGGGGCCAGGACACTAGAACCACTCCCACTGTTGCCCCTCCCCTCAAGCACCAAGAATACAGTGCATGGTATTGGTCTGGGGTATTTGCATGTGGTTTTGAGCCACATCTTTTTCTGTTCCAGTGTGGGTTTAGTAAAACAATGGAGCGAATGCTACAGAATGGGCCATTGATGTGTGGCACAGCACATACTTTTCTATCCCAGCTTCATTCCCTGGTACTGCTAGTTTGTAAGTCTGGAAAGGAGCAAGGACCATGATTCAGTACTGTATTAGTATGTGTCAGGATGAATGGGACTGAGTGCTGGAACTGGATCAGAAAAACCTGGGTTCAAATCCCTTCTTAGGCAGGAAGATCATAGTTTAATTTTAAAGCTCTCTTGACAAGCTCTCTTGACAAGATAAAAAATGGGATAACTGTAAAGTTTCTAAAAAGGAAGTCAATTTGTGATTAATACATTCAGAAGCAGAGCACCTTCCGAAAATATTCTTTTGTCTCAAATTGTTGTAAAAAAAATAGCATGCAGGTGTTTGATATGTTTTAACTATATGGAAAGACACCCTTCCCCTTCGCAACACATGAAGCAAAATCTAAAGACAGGGGTTTGAGAGCTTTCTTTGCTGCCAAGAATTGGCAGCCTAAGTTGCACATATTAAATCCCCTTTTTTTCTCAGTGTGAATACTGGTGTGGTAACAGAAATAAGTAAGACTGAATGTAAATGCGAGTTTAATTAATTACGATGATATCTATCTGCTACTTCAAATAATCCATTGCCATGGTAACCAGGCACCTACTATAACATTGTGTGTTAAAGCTTTAATTTCAATCAATAAGGAATGGCAAGATGAGAATTCACTTTCTTCATAAAACTTTGCAAGGGCTACATCTTTATAAATACAGCTTGTGTTGGGCTTTCAGAATGCATAGGTGAAGTAAACAAATTCCACTAACATATTTTTTTTGGGGAAAAAAAACGTCCTTCAAGGCAGTGGCCCAGGGAAGACAGTTTCCAGCTGGTTCAAGTTAGGTGTGTGGCCCCACAATGCTGGGGGCCTGATATGCTCTTTCTCCTCCCCTCTTTCTTTTTGTTTGGGTTAGGACCTTTTTCCTTCTGCAAGTAAGATGGCCGGCAGCACCTTGTTCAGGGTAGACCCTGGATCCAACTCACTTGAAACCTGGGAGGAGGGGGTCATTAAATTAGATGGAGAACTGTCTTCTGTGCAACTTTTGTGCTGTTATCTTTAAAAACCATCCCTTTGACTATACAGACTTTTGTTTCTACTTTTTATACATGAAATTGAGCAACCTCTGGAGGACAGTGGAAGACAGGAGGGCCTGGTGTGATGTGGTCCATGGGGTCGCAAAGAGTCGGACTCGACTGTACGACCAAACAACAAATCTTTATAAAAAAACAGCTTTCCCAGACCCTTGAATTGTTTTTCCATTGAAAATAATGTTCCCCAAAAAACAGAACTTGGAAGAAACACAAGTTGAAACCCAACCTGGTAATGTCCTGCCCCCACACCATCAATTGTGCTGTAGACCTCCCACCCCACAATCCTGGATCCAAAATAATAATGACTATTTTTTTGGTGCACAACCCTACTAACTCTTTCACAGAGGTTCACACTGACTAGTAGATAAAAGTCAGGCAAGGCAGTGGGAGCGGTGGGAGTGGGAAGTTGGTAGGGTTATCCAGAGGTCATTTCGGGGGAATCGCGGGGGATTGCAGTTCCCCCAGGTGACGTACGGGGGGGTGGGGCACATGACGAAGCCCCGCCCCCTGCTTCCGGCTGCCCCACTTCCGGCCCTCATTCAGCCAGGAGGAGGCAGGAGAAGAGGGAGGGCAAGTTGCTTCCTCCCTGCCTCTCCCCACCCCTGCCTGCCTGGGGCCAGGGAGGGCCTTCGCGGGGCTTCCTTGCACTCTCGCTGGCCTTGCAGGTCCACCGTTGGGCCCCTCATGGGGCTCAGCAGTGGAGCTGCAAGGCCAGCGGCGGCCGGGACCCTTGGGGGTGGGGTGTGTGGTCTTATGACACACTTCTGGTGATGTCAGGGGGTGTGGCATATGCTAATGAGTTGTGCTAATGAGTTCCCCTAGATCTTTTTCTATGAAACGACCCCTGGGGTTATCAATATTACGCTTGAGGGCTGGACTTCTCCTGGTATTACTGCTGATCTCCAGACTACAGAGATCAGTTCCTTGGAGGAAATAATTTTACCATGGAGTCTAAGAGAAATAGAAATCCTAGAGTGATTTCATATGCCGGCTGAACTCCCTCCCTGCCCCAGATTCTGCCATCCCCATCACCACTAAGTCTCCATGAATTTCCTTAGCAGGCCTAGAGGTTGGAGAAGAAAATGCAGTCAATGCAAATGAATGCCCACACTGATTTTTTGATAAGTCACGTTCCAGTTGTAACACTACAGGGTAAAACATTCACCTAATCTCCAATACTCCATTCAATGCTTTACAATAAAATAACGTGTCTGGGAAATGGTAACAAGTGCTCCAGGACTCTCATCCTCCATCTTGATTTTTCTCCACTACAAATTTCCGTGGCTGAAAAAATGTTATTGTGAAGAAACCCAGACAAGTATGGCAGTTCCTAGATGTTGCAACTGGATGATTGAACCAGAAGTGATATCACAGCAAATGAAGGCTCTTTAGGCAGCAGCCTAGAGAGGGAAGGCGGCAATTTGGAACAAGGAGGCTCTGAGATGGAGATGGTGTTAACCACTTTCTCTGAGACCAGCCAGAGTCAGGAGACAGGAGGCATTGCTTCTGTGGGGGCCTTCTGAATCCTCTGGCAGTCACATGGGCCATAGGGGAGGGCTATGCCCTTGGAAATGGGTGGTTTCCCCAAGGGGACCCCAATGTGAGAAGACAGTGGAGCCTAGGGTTGCCAAGTCCTACCTGTCGCTGCAGTGGGGAACTCCCGGCTCGCTCCTGGAGTTGGACTGGATGGGCCATTGGCCTGATCCAACATTGGCTTCCCTTATGTTCTTACGTTAACTGTCCGTATAAGAGTTGTGTTCTTACGTTAACTGTCCATATAAGAGTATGTACCATAACTCTCACTTATTTATAATTGACCAGGTGAAGGCCTAGAGTGAAACACCTTCCTCATTTTGTCTCCAAAGTTTTGATGCTCTTATTTCTTTCAAAGTTATTTTGTTTTGTCACATTTTTGACTTTTATGATATTGAGTTGTCATAAGTCACAAAACAGTCAATGGCATTCCAGGTTTCTGCCTCTACATAGTGCTGTACTCTGTTGGAAACTATCAGAATTTTTAGTACATACACTAGTCTAGTCAAACTACACTACTCTAGTCAAACCGGTGTGTGTGTTCTGAAAAGCAATCATCACTGTTTGTGTTTTTTCTCTGTCATTTTTCAAGTTTTTGCTCTTACCTGGTCAGTTTGGTGTAGTGGTTAAGTGCACGGACTCTAATCTGGGAGAGCCGGGTTTGATTCCCCACTCCTCCACTGGCTGGATGACCTTGGGCAAGCCATAGTTCTGATAAGAGCTGTTCTTGAAAAAAGAGCAGTTTCTGTCAGAGCTCTCTCAGCCCCACCTATCTCACAGGGTATCTATTGTGGGGAGGGGAAGGGAAAGGAGTTTGTAAGCCGCTCTGAGACACCTTTGGGTAGTGAAGGGCGGGGTATAAATCCAATCTCTTCTCTTCTTAACTCCTTAACATAATAGTACTGAGTATGGTATATTTTTCCTGTGCTCTCAGTTACTGAACCTGTTGATTACAGTCTGTGCCTTTTAGCTATCTGTTATTTTTAACAGTCCACCCAATATTAATATTTCTAGGTTTTATAAGAATTTAAAAATTCTCAATAATTGTTTTCAAAAAGGGGGGGGGAGTTTTCTAAAAAGAAATGGGGGAAGCAAAAGGGGGGAAAATGGGAAATTAAGGGAAAATTTCAGGTATAAATAAAAATTCTGACAATAGGAAAGAATAAGGTAAATAAATATAAATATTGGGGGAAATTGGGTATATTTTTGGTAATATTTTTAAAAGAATTAGATAAACCCTTATTAAAGAAAATATATCTTGTCTTTATTCAGAACTGCAGCACTAAAATGAAGGAAGAAAATAATACAGGTACTAAAAGGAGGCAATAAATTAAAATAACCTTCATGTTCTCAGTGATCGACTATTTTGGGAGCTCTATGTTGAGAATGATGAAGATTTTGAATGTTTGCTGCTTCATACTGAAGTTCATTGGCTATTAAAAGTGAACTCTGTGAGATGCTTTTATGGCCTTTTGACACTGCTTTTGAAGACACAAATGCTTTGGCCAGTGATGAACTCAAAGAGGTCAGGTATTACATTTCTCATTTATCAGAAGTATTTGCAAAGTTCAGTGAAATGAATTTGCAGTTGCAAGGAAATGAGGTCAATCTTATTAAGGCCAAATCTCTATGTTTATTTCAAAGTTAAGTCTATTCAAAGGCAATATAAGCCATCACAAGCTGTACAAATTTCTGAGCCTGTCTGAAGAGAAAAATGGGGTACAAAATGATGATCTGCAAGTTTGTTTCGACCCCCTCAGATAGGTTGGATTCCAGTAACACCATTTTGAGGGGATATAAGCTTTCAAGAGTCAAATCTCCCTTTGTCATAAAGGGAGCTATGACTCTCAAAAGCTCACACCCTGAAATTTTTGTTGGTCTCTAAGGTGCTACTGGACTCAAATCTAGCTGTCCTACAGACCAACACATATAACCCTTTGAAACTATATCTTTGTGAAAGCTTTGCATGTGTGTGTGCTCATGTGTGACCATTTTGATATGCTGCATCAAGTGATTTGAAGATCTTCTTTTGATGGAAATATTTTAAACCAGTCAAGATTTCTGAACAGCCTTCAAAGGCAGCTCTGTGTAGAGCATGGTGGAGTAGTCCATCCTGGATACAATCAGTTCATAGGTAACAGTGGCCAAATAGCATCTCTGTCTTATCTGTACTGAGCTTCAGTTTATTTACTCCCAGTCAACCCACTATCCTGCCATTGATGCAAAACATCTATAGAGTTGAGCACCATGTGTATACTGATGATCCCTTGCTCCAAAACCCCCAGTGACCTCCCAGTACCTTCAAGAAAGGGGACAGAATAGAATCCTGTCAGGGCCTCATATTTCAAAGGTCATGGGGCCTAGAAATTGTCTCCCATCACCACTAACTGGAATGGCCATCCAGAAAGGAACAGAACCATCAGTGCTGAGCCAATTAGTCCAGAATATTAGCATGGTAGATGAGGTCAAAGAGGTCCAACAGACGTGTCCTACCCTTGTCTTTCCCATCAAAACTTCTCAAATGGGAACACAGAAATCATGCCAACAACTGAGACTCTGGATGCAACCTGGACTCTTGGACACACCATCCATGGAAAAAGTCCATTGTTGTACACGTCTACAGCTTCCAAACTTATATCTAGCTTTGAATATGCAGTTGTAACTTAAGCAATGTGTTTCTTTATTCTAGGGTGAACACTTAGGGACAACTCACCTATAATTCCACGTTGCTCTTTTTGTTAAGTACTGGGTTCACAGCATGGAGGACTCGGACGACGACATGCTTTTGCACACATTTATTGTACTTCACTCCAAATAAGACTAACTCTAATGGCCCAACAGGGCCAACTATATACATATCCACCCAGCACCCCCATTCCCATTGGAGGGTTTGAATGTCCCGCCAAAGTGGCTATTGGTTGGGGCTGGGGAAAACCAGGATCCAAAGTTTCCTTTATTCCAGGAGTCAAGCTCCTGCATGTGCCGTGGACCCCTGGTGGCGGTCCACGTACATAACACCCCTCCCTCCATAGTTCAGACTCTTCCTATGTAACATAGTCCTGTAAGTAAGTGGGGGGCCGGCACTCCCATAGGGAACGCCTGGGGGCCAGCACTGGTTCCCTAATCCCTGCTTCCGGCTGGCTAGCTGTGCCCAGGGGTTGTTGGGCCAATTGTGGTGTTGGCTGTTGGTCTGGTGGCTTGATTGCTTCCGGGAGAGTACTGCTCGGCGTGGCCTCCTCACTGGTCTGGGTGTCGGCTGGGACCTCAGGGTCCTGAACTGGTGCTCCTTCTCCGGTCGTCAACTGGGGGGGGGCTCCCTCTTCCGGGAGTTGTCACCTCCGTAGTTGGTCAATGTGTCTCTGCAGAAGTCGACCGTCGTCTGTTGACACCTCGTAGGAGACTGGTCCCTTCACCCTGGTGACTTGGCCCGTGATCCAGGGGGGCCCGGTCCCATAGTTCTGGAGGAATACCAGGTCCCCTGGGAAGAACCCTCTCGTAGACTCTCGATGTTCGATCAACCTCCTTAAGTCCGGTGCCCGGTTGGGTTGCAGTCGGTCTAGCAGCATTGCCGGGCGCCGGCCCATCAACAACTTAGCAGGGCTGTGGCCGGTGATGGGGTTAGGAGTTGTCCCATGGGTCAGGAGAAAACGGGCTAGGTGGAACTCCCAGTCTCCCTCTGAAATCCAGCTAAGGGCTTCCTTCACGGTATGCACCATGTGCTCTGCCTGGCCATTGGTCGCGGGGTGGAAGGGTGCTGAGCAGATGTGCCTGATCAGGTTTCTCTGGAGGAACTCCTGGAACTCCGCAGACATGAAGGCTGCCCCGTTGTCTGAGACTATTGTGTCTGGCAGGCCATGCGTGGTGAAGATCCGGCGTAGGGATCTGATTACTGCCTTTGCGGAGGTGGTCAACATGGGGCTGACCTCCAGCTACTTGGAGTAGGAGTCTACCGTCACTAAGAATAGTAGTCCCTGGAACAGTCCGGCGAAATCGATATGTAGCTGGGACCATGGTTTGCGGGTTGATCCCATGATTGTGTGGGCATGCTTGGCAGGTTGGGCCGAACTTCCTGGCAGGTTTGGCACCTCCTGACCCAGGACTCAATTTCGGCATTGATCCCCGGCCACCACACATAGCTCCGGGCCAGGGCCTTCATCCTTACAATGCCGGGGTGTGCCTTGTGGAGAGCCACAAGGACCCTCTGTCTCAGGTTGCTAGGGACCACGACTCGGTCTCCCCACAGGAGGCACCCTTTCAGTGCTGATAGCGCGTCCTTACGGGTGGTGAAGGCTGAGAACTCAGCCCCTGAGGAGGACACAGGCCAACCCCTCACCACCCAGCTCAAGACACGGGAGATGATGGGGTCATAGTTAGACTTGGCCGCAATGTCAGCAGCATGCAGAGTGGGCTCTGGGAGATCCTCGACGAGCAGGACCCCCGGTGCAGGAGCGGGGTCAGCGTCCACGACGGGCAGCAGCAGCCTGCTCAGTGTGTCAGCATGGCCCATCGCCTTGCCCGGGCGGTGTTCCAGGCAGTACTGGTATCCAGCCAGGAACAGCAACCACCTGAGCACCCGGGGAGACAAGACTTGCAGTGTTTGCTTGTCGGCAGCCAAGAGGCCTAAGAGGGGTTTATGGTCCATAACAATCATGAAGGGGTGGCCGTAAACAAAGTTGTGGAATTTTTTCACCCCCGCTACAATTGCCAACCACTCCCGGTTGATTTGTGCATAGTTACGCTCCGCGGCCATTAAAGTTCGTGAGTAGTAGGCCACGGGAACCTCGTGGCCATCAGGAAGGACATGGCGGAGCACAGCGCTGATGCTGTAGGGAGAGGTGTCGCAAGCAAGGACAACTGGGAGGGATTCGTCAAAATCGGCAAGTACATTGTTAGAAATTAAAAGCGCCTTCACCCCTCTGAACGCTGCCGCCTCCCTCGGGCCCCATGACCAAGGGACCGACTTATCCAGCAGCTGGTGAAGGGGCTCTTCAACCGCAGCCTTGTGTGGCAAAAAGGCGTGGTAAAAGTTTATTAGTCCCAAGAATGCCTGTAGTTCCACTTTGCATGTGGGGGTAGGAGCCTCCACGATGGCCTTCACCTTGTCCTTCGCCGGTAGCATCTACCCTGAACCCCAGAAAGTCCACCTCCGAAACCCCGAGGAGGCACTTCTCCCATTTCACTTTGAGGCCAGCCGAGTCAAAGCGTTGCAGGACGGCGCGGAGGCAGGAGGCGAAGTCGTCAGGGGATGCCGCGGCAATCAAGACGTCATTGAAAACGTTAATGCCATGGTGTAGCATTAACGGGGAGCGGGGTTCCTTGAAGCGGTGCGTGGTGCGGTGCTGCTCGAAAGCGATGCAGGGCGCGTCAGCTGGAACGATGCTCAGTGCTATGCTGGGATGCGAGCCAGGCCTGGCTCAGTGGGATCCCACCTTTGTCGCCACTGTAAAGTACTGGGTTCGCCGCATGGAGGACTCGGATGGCGACATGCTTTTGCACACGTTTATTGTACTTCACTCCAACTAAGACTAACTCTAACGGCCCGACAGGGCCAACTATATACATATCCACCCAGCACCCCCTATTCCCATTGGAGGGTTTGAATGTCCTGCCAAAGTTGGGGCTGAGGGAAACCAGGATCCAAAGTTTCCTTTGTTCCAGGAAGCTCCTGCATGTGCCGTGGACCCCTGGTGGCGGTCCACATACATAACACCTTTGACGAGGACAAGTTTCTTTTAAAAATAAAGTTCTGTCAGATCCCCACAGAAACAGATCAATTTTTTCCACAATCACTTCCAATGCAGAACAATTTTGAAGCAAGTTAGGCGATGCATGTGGAGGAAGTAATTTCCTTTTCACTGCAGGAAAAATAAAATAAAATGAATTTATGGCAGAATTAAGATGCTCTAAACTGCTAAGGGTTTTTGGAAGAGGCATTGATTTCTTCGGGATTAGGCTTTTAACTCATCCAGTTAATTTATGTTAACTTTGCATGATAAATAATAATTCTTATCTCAGAAGTTTTGGGGGATTTTCTTATCACCATCGAAAACTACCAGTCAATTGTACTATGCATGGCATTAAAAAAAAAATATTAGTGTACCTTATGCTTCAGTGCACTTAATTAAGTAGAATGATTATATGCAATGGGTAAAAGAACAAGAGGTGAATAGGCCATCTTGAGTTTATCATTTTGATGACAGGAGCTATTTTCTCATTCAGTGGGAGACAATCGGCATTAGACCCTGATGTAAATCACTTCTCAGTGGTCCTAGTGTGATGTGGAATCTTCAAATGCTTCCCAGGTGTGATTAGAGTTCAGCTTCAGAGCTGTTTGTCTCTTGAACCAAGGTATTTAATGGAATATCTTGAAAGGGAGAATGCAGGGGAGTGGGCATGTAGTGTTCTGAAAAGCAAAGTGAGGAATGATGATGGGAACCCAGAGGAAAACTGATTCCCTTGTTCTATAAAAGGAGTACTTTCAGTTGGGTGGCTGAATTCTCCCCAGCTGCTCTGGATAGGGAGACTCTATGGCAATTACTGAGTGGTTTGAGTTGCCTAGCAGGGGGGAGGGGAGATTAGCTCCCCAGGCAGGAGAACTTTAGACGCAGTGTTGTGCTTGAGGAGGACAGTCACAATAGCAAAACGTGGATTTATCTTATTTTATTCCTTTAGTGCTCCAGAGTTTCGCTCTGTGCTGCATGTCTAAAATTAATTACGGTATTTGAGCATATGTAGTTTACTGCACTTGTCAGTACATTTGCAGATTTTGCCTGTTTTATGTTCCCCCTGCTCCTGTGCATATTGGGGAAGAAAAGGGAGGGGGGGGAAACAAACACTGCCCAAACAAAGCAATATTGATGTTGGTGTGAACATATGTTCTTGTCCACTGGCAGAATGCTACACAAAAAGCTATCTTAATGCAACTACTGGAACATGACCTATGAGCAGAAGTTTGCTGAAAGAGATCTTCCCCGTCTTACCCCAGTAGTTAGTTACTCCATGCTCTGAAAAGCCTCTGCTGGTCAGGGGACCATCCAGAGGAGCCAGTGTGATGTAGTGGTTAAGAGTGGCATACTCTATCCTGGAAAACTGGGTTTAATTCCCCACTTCTCTTTAAGAAGCCTGCTGGGTTACCTTGGACCAGTCACAGTTCTCTCAGAACTCTCTCAGCCTCACCTACCTCACAAGATACCTGTTGTAGGGAGAGGAAGGGAAGGTGACTGTAAGCTGCTTTGAGACTCCTTAAGGTAGAGAAAAGTGGGGTATAAAAACCAACTCTTCTTACTAATCTTCTGCGGGAAAATCCGATGTGACACTGAGGGCTGCAATATGAAGGGGAATCAGGATAAATTGTACTAGGGCTGCGGTCACACGGAGCAGTAGCCATGCTACAGAGATGGAAGATAGGCGGATTTTCCGGGCGCAATCAAACCGCAACATCTGGGAAGCGTAGAGCTCCCGTGGCTAACCCAAGGCTTCCCGCCGAAGATGCGCTGTAAAAAAACTAGTACCTCCGAGGTACTAGTTTCCGGAAACTGTGGGGCAAGGGCAGGCGTCTGATCACGTTTCTGGTGGTAGCTTGTGGCATCCGGCGCCCGCCCATGTTCCGTCGCGAAAAGGTTTTTTCCCCAAGTCTCCACAGGATGCACACAAGCACCCAACCGTGCATGCGCACACTTCGGTAAAAAAACAACAACACAACCCCCGCCACGCCGCTTCTTTGCCGCGCCGCAGGATTGACGTATGATCGGCATCTCCCCCCAAACCACAGGATGTCGGCGGGACGTTTGATCCGGCGGCCGCGCAGTAGTTTACTCAGGGGCAAACAGCCACGCCTCCCCCCCACACACAATATCCGGCCCGTGTGACCGGGGCCTAGATAATGTAAAACTCTAAATTGGGGGGGGGATTCAGATGAGAAGCATTGCAGGCCATTTTGACACAGGTGTTCTTCCCTGAGTTGCTTTTGTCCCCTGCCTCCCCACAGCACTGAGGTGCTTCCATGACTCACCCAGGTTTCCCTTGACTTTCCTGTGATCCAAACCTGCTTTACTGAGATGTTTTGCGAAAAATCTCAGCAAAGCCATGTAGGTGGGAAAGTCTGGACTGTCCAGGTCCTGCTTACACAGCGGTCATTTCCCCTGCCTCACCCCCTGCAGCACCCATCCCTCACCCATGCCACCAGGGGACTTTTAAAATCAGCAGCTGGCATATTGGTATGATGATGTATCAGTATGTCCATTAACAGCTTTTTGAAAACTTCAGTAAAACCTCAGTAAAAGCCTTCCTTTCCCATAATGCAAGGGGTAGGATTGGTTACCATAGGGCAGGGAAAACGTGGGCAAAGCTGCCATCTGGAAGCCCTGTTGCCAGTGTACTGTTCTCAGCAACTCCAGCAATGCAGAGGTTTCCTTTGGAGAGTATTGCTGTGTGGAAGAGTCTTCAGAGTTAACCTTAGACTGTAACCATCTGTTTAGACACACTCACACTTGTTAATCAGATTTTTCCAGATGACATAACAACATTATTTCACCATTGTTTGACAACCAGTTACTTCCAATGGGATAATGAATTCTATGACCAGATGGATGGGGTTGCCATGGGAAGCCCTCTCAGCCCAGTTATAGCAAACTTCTACATGGAACATTTTGGGAAAAAACTGCTTTAGAATCTGCACCCCACAAACCGGTTGTCTGGTTCCAGTACGTAGATGATACCTTTATCATTTGGAGCCATGGAGAAGTAGAATTGATGGAGTTTTTAGTCCACTTCAACAACATCCACTCGAACATACAATTCACAGTGGAAAAAGAAATCGAGGGTAAACTCCCATTTTTAGATGTCATGGTCATCTGCAAAACTAACCTTCAATTAGGTCACAAGGTCTACAGAAAACTAACTCAAACAGACTGTTATTTACACAAAAACTCCAATCACCACCCTGTCAGCTATGCTGCCATGAAGGTTGGGGAGCTCGGTCTGTGTCTGGTTAATTGCTACTGCATTCCTTTCTGTGCTTTTTCTGCTTTGCGCTGAAATGCTTATATATACAGATGTGCAGGAAGAAGTTGTATTTGTCTGGGTTTTTCCTAGGTGCCGTGGGAGAGTGTTGGTTCTCAGCTTTAGCTACCTAACGGTCTCCAAGCTTTATCCCGCGCATGGGAGGGTGCCTAATTGGCCAGTGCTGTGGGGGGGGGGGTGCATCCAAATACCCTATATCCCATTATGCCCATGGGGCCGCCGCCATTCTTAACAGTGCTTATGTTACTGCATCTATAGCTCTGCAATAAAAGTATGGGAACAACTAATACACAAGTAATTTATGAGGCCTTTGTCACACTACTAGAATAAGCTACAAGATTCTTACATTTATCCAAGATAGAAAAGAGAGATAAATCACTAACTGACACAATGGAGATCCACATCGGATCCACAAGCAATGTATGATCACTTTTCTGCTCAAATCTCAGTTCAATCCCAATTTCCCCTAAAAAGAGAGAGAGAGAGAGAGAGAAAATTAGTTTCAAGTGAAAGATCTGTAGACATTTGAAGTTAAAAAATGCTATCCAAGTGATTTTGGAACCCATCTTAAGAACAGAATGCTGCAAAATCATTATTTGCAAGAGGTGGTGTTGAAATTCCCAGGGGTTGGAATTAGACTTTGTGGAAATCATGTATTGGC
>NW_015165237.1:962799-968007 GCF_001447785.1 Gekko japonicus | reverse complement strand
TTTAAAAACGTGCCTGAAACATTTGGTATTGGTCAAATTAGGGCTGTGCACCCACACACACAAATGGTAACTTTCAGCTTCGGGTATACTGAACCAAAAAAATATGGCATTCCCCGATATTCCTGAATTTCAATATCGGTATGGTACTGGAATTTGGGAAATAATCAGGATTGTCCGAATTTTCGGCTTTTGCATGCCACGCTGTAAGTGAACTCCAAAGCAGTGAGTTCACCCTTTCCAGGCCATGAGTGAAAGTAACGAGTTCACCCTTCCTGGGGTCTCTCCCTGGCACACGCAGCCCAGGCTGGGAGACTTCTCCTGCCCCATGGTTTAAACCACAGGGCAGGAGAAGCTGGCCCCAGGATCTGTGTGTGGCACAGAGATCTCTCCCTGCCACACACAGACCTGGCTGGAAGGCTTTTCCTGTCCTGCAGTTTAAACTGTGGGCCAGGAGAAGCTGCAATTTGGTGTTGCCAAATCAAGCCAAATAATATCAGCTTTTATCAGGATTCTCTATATCGGTAGCCAATTAAAAATTAAGAATCTGATTTATTTTAGGAAATCCCTGAAAAATACAGATAAGGTGTTTTTTGGATATTTATTCAGCTGAATGCACACCCCTAGTGTTCTGTGTACCTGATGTGTTTCAAGCACTGGTTGATTCTTCATTAGGTACTAGCTAGATTATGAAGAACAAGGTACAGCTATGCCTTCTTTTCCCCACACTGGTCATGTCTCAGTGGTGGTAATAGTTCAGATAACACAAAGTGAGACACGAGCAAGATACATGGAGAAATACCTACACCTTTTTTTCCTTATAATTTTGCAGATAATATGATGAGTGCAGTAGTGCTTACTTAAATGCTCATTGCTTCAAGCATCGTTTTGAGGTTTACAGTAAATATGAATACTGTATTTAGAAATGAACTCCCACATAACACGCAAGGCGCTCTGTCTGAAGTTCAGCCCAGAGCAGCCACCCCCAGCCTTAATACAGGCCCTGGTTGTCTGAGAAGGCGGGCAGATTGGGCTGGACCACCTTATTGAGGAACCCTAAAGAGAGAGGGCCGGGGCAGACGAGCTCATTGGAAGGAATGGGAGGGCTGGAGTCCTACCAAGTCAAATCTTCTGTTAGATGACATAAGAACATCAGAGAAGCCAATGTTGGATCAGGCCAATGGCCCATCCAGTCCAACACTCTGTCACACAGAGGCCAAAAATACCAGGTGCCATCAGGAGGTCCACCAGTGGGGCCAGATATGACAAGCATGGAAGACCCCTGGGATGGCCCAAGGGACCTCGAGTCTTACTGTCACTCCCAGCCAGAGGCATTGGGTCCACTAAGGGAGGTCAAGGAGTTTGGGTCTGTCACCCTGCCCCGTGAAGAGCAGACCGATAAAAAGAGGGATGGAATCAAGAAAGGGAAAATAGAGCATTGGCTAGCCCTGTGGCCGCTCTCCTCTGAAGAACAAGAGGGAGGGGCAGGAGCAGTGCTGGGTGATTTAAGGAAGGAAGACACTGCTGGCGGAGGAGGGAGCACTCATGACTCTATGCTGCACAGACCTCACTAACAGAGCTTGAGAAGGAGTGAGAGGACCACAGGTGACTTTAACCGCCTCCATCTCCCCATTCTGAGCCCACGCAATGGACTCCTGGCCAAAATCAAACCCTGGAGTCACGCCTTCCTCTCTCAGGTGACAAAATAACCTGGCATTCTCTTTTCACTTTAATGCCTCATGGAGCTCAGACTCACATACAGTCTGTGTTAGAAAACGATGTGAAGATTTTGCATCACCATTGAGAGAGTGCAGCCATTAGTCCACCTGAGTTTGAAACAGAGGGCTTTCATATATTTGAAAGAGAATAGAACATGTCTAAATAGCAGTGTTTCCTCTCTGACATACAGATATTTCAAAAGAGGAAAGGTGTACCTAATCAAACCAAATCATCCGTTACAAATTACACCCATAAGTACTTAGCAACCAAGGGCACTTCAAAGCAACTTCTGGAAATGATCAGTGTCAGGAACATCATTATGCGTATAAAATGCTTAAGTGAAGACCCATTTTCATCTTAATCTAAAATCTAGCAGACTGTATTCATCTCGTCTGCCTTGATGTTTCTTAGAATTCTCCCATTCAAGGGGAAAACCAGCCAAAAAGCATTGTAGCTCAGACGATGCATCCATGAGATCTTAGCACTGAGAAGACTTGGAGCAGATTTTCAGCAATAACTGTGCTCCTAAAGTTATGAAAAGACAACTCTGTATTACCAAGAAAATGCCACAATCCACCGAAGGGCTAGGTGAATTGTAGATGCAATGAATTATAACTAAGAGTGTTATTAATTTTTAATTTTCATACCAAAATTTGTACCTTCCATGGGTGTTGGATTTTTTTTGTCAAACCGTGAAGAGTAGCAAACAGTAATAAATAAAAATGTGTCAGAACCCTTTTTGTTCACCTCAAAAGTGCCGTTAATCTGACTAAAATTTCTTTCTGTGTTTAGGCCCAATCTGATAAAGCCAGTTCTGAAGACATTTCTCTGGAATCTCCACAGTATCTGCGGTGGCTACATTCTTCCTTCAGTCTGTATTCCTCCATACTGTCTTTGAGGGTCTATTTCCATGAGATGTCAAAGGATGCAAAAGAAGGAGAAAGGGTGATTAAACCGGTTTGTGCATGGCACTTAGCCCTTGTTTACACAGCAAAGTGTTGTCCCTGGTTGATGCTTCTGTGCAAGATGTTTCCCCCAATCACATTATTAGCTCACAGACTTGGGGAGGAATCTCATTCCTTAGAACCATGGGATATGAAAGTCTTGTCTCGTCCTGTCCTTTCCTGTTATTTGCATCTGAAGATACCAAGTATCATTAAAAGATGGCTCAACAAGCATAATGCATTTTGAGAAGGGTGATGAGAACTCGCAAAAATCTCAACTCATCTGCAAAAATGTTGGCAGTTGTTTAGCACGGGTAGTAGTGAGACAAGGACATCCAAGGCTCAGCTGATGAGTGATCACAGCTGTTGAACATGGGATGTTCACCTGCAGAACATGGTCACTGTGAATTTCACAGCATCCTTACTGATCATTAACCATGAGTGGGGTGGCCAGACCAGCTGGCAACTAAACAGGGAGTAATTGATTATCCTCCAAAGAGCAGGACAGGAGCAAAACGTTGGAAGGATAATGGTTCCGGAAGCTATACTAATAATTCAGCACTCACATGTGGATATTTCACACTATAATTGTGCTTTACAGGGTTTTTTTAAATTGCCACCAGTGAGTGGGGGGGGGGGGGGGGTATCATGATAGAAAAATGCTGGATTTTGCCAATGACATCATCTGGGTTTGCTGTAAAACACAGTGAATGGATCACTGCAATTCCAAGCTAGAGTGGAAGCAACTCTTGAAATAATTTGAGGTTACATGCACTGTACAAAATGTACTCATCCCCATAGGCGTAATCTTCGTGGGGGCGGCGGGGCCTCAGCCCCCGCCGAAATTTTCAGGAAGGTGCTCAGCCTCCCCCGGGAGCCACCCTTGCTCCTAGCAAAGCAATGCCTCTGGCCCAGCCCCAGCCCCCCCCCCGGGAAATTGGAAAGTCTACACCCCCCTCCCTGGGCAAGAAGCCAGACTAAAGCTCCTTCAGACCACAGCACTAGATCAGTGAGGTCAGCTTCAGAAATTAGGGCCACAGCACCCACTAGCCTCAATTTACAGCTGCCGACCTAATCAGGAAGGATCCTGCCTCATCTCAGCCTCCCTGTTTCAGAGCAATCCAACCCAACCTCTCAGTCCCTTGCCTTTCCCCTCTCCTAGGTGTTACCAGCAGACTGATGCACTCATTCAAGACACCTGCCAGAACAAGCTTCCTGAATATCCTAGTGTCCCTCTTCCATTCACAAGCAAGATGTACAGAAAAAATGGGGGTCATCCCAGCAGTTGGTTCTCCTGAGGCTTTTGGGGGCATGCTGCTGAGCTGTATGTATTTAACTATGTAGGACGGCAGCCCCTTGACTTTAATATCCGCTATGTTCACTGAGTATGAAAGTAAAGGCAGAGAGAGAACTGGATGCTGAACAAGGAAAGTAAATTTGGGGCTTCACACAGTGAAAAATGAACACTCGGTTTAATTGCTAGGATTAGGATGTGTGTGTCTCTGTGTATGTTTAGCATCTGGAAGGAACAGCCAACTGTGCTCCTGTTCGACTGTCTTCCAGCTGACTGCTTTGAGTAAGAACTTAATGGACCATCTGTAAGGGGGAAAAAAAACTTCATGCCCTCGTTTTCATCTTTGGGGGAAAATATGTATAGAAAGGAAACAGGGGTGAACAGGGATAGCAAAGTCTTGGCAGGAAGGCTGTTTTGCTTCAGATTATACTTCAAATAAGGCAACTACTGAGTGTTCAGTTTCAATATAAAGAAGTTGTATCGTTTTGTTCTATCCTGTTACAAATAAATGCAACAAAGATGATCAAAGTTGTTGGTCTTTTTCAAAGAACACTAATAACATTGATCAATGACAACCAGCAAACCATAAGGGACATTTTCCCCACCTTTATTCTTTTCCTTTTGGAAGCTAGCAACCTCAAACAGTCACTTAATAATGGCAGTTCTGATAAGCACACGAACGTGGGCTCTAACCAATAACAAGGCCTGCTTAGCATTGTTCTTCACCTGAAATCAGATGTGTCAGGAATGGACCAAAGAACTGTTCAGGAGGCTTGGCAGAAACGAAGAAACCCTTCCCCTTTTTTTCCTGGTATGCTGTTCTTTCATCTAACTGCTAAACAACCAAGGGTTATAAATACTACAATGTGTGAATACTCCAGTTCTAAATAAAAAATGGCCAACTATGTTTTAAGACACAATACACATTTTTTTTAAAAAAAAATAAGGTAATGTGGGAGTGCATGCTTACATAAACAATATAACAAAAACTACGCTAATAACCAGGGGTCATTTTGTAGAAAAAGAGGTGCAGGAGCTCATTAGCATAACTGATTAGCATAAATTATTTGCATATGCCACACACCCTGACATCACCGGAAGTGTGTCAGAAGGCAACACCCACTGCTCAGGCTCCACTGGACTGTTTTGGATTGCTAGCTATTGGGGGAGGGACATGCAGATCTGCCCTCACAGAGGAGGGCAAGCTTGTACCTGAATAAAACTTGGTCTTAAAAGTGCCACTGGACTGTTTTG
>NW_015165237.1:953651-960607 GCF_001447785.1 Gekko japonicus | reverse complement strand
TCAGGCCAATGGCCCATCCAGTCCAACACTATGTCACACAGTGGCCAAAAATACCAGGTACCATCAGGAGGTCCAGCAGTGGGGCCGGGACACTAAAAGCCCTCCCACTATTGCCCCCCCAAGCACCAAGAATACAGTGCATCACTTGCCCCAGACTGAGAGTTCCTATGTATACCTTGTGGCTAATAGCCTGAAGCAAAAGAAGGAAAAATTTCAAAAACAAACAGTAGTGTTGGAAAAAATATCACAAAAAGAAAAAGAATTAAAGAAGAAACCAGGGAAAAAGAAGATTATTCGAGAATTACAGTTGTTGAAAGAACAACTGAATGAAACTTTAAACCAGGAGCTCTATTGGAATTTAAAGAGGCTACAGCAAAAATCTTTTGAAGGGGCAAATAAACCGGGGAAATTTTTAGCGTGGCAACTTAAGGCTAGAAAAGAAAGAAGAATGATAACCAAAATAATAGAAGAAGGAAAAGAGTTCGTTGACCCTACTGGCATAAAGAGAAGTTTCTTCAAGTATTATGCTAAATTATTCCAAGCAAATAGAACAGATCTTGAGAAGATTATGAAGCTTGAACTGTGATGGGGGGCCCTTCACAACCAGCAACAATAGGCAACATCCAACAAGGTCCAAAGGGCCTGAATTGAGAATTCAGATGTCTTTTTATGGTTCTGATTGGCTAAGGGCTGAGCTGTAGAATCATTAAGCCATGCACCAACGAAGGATTCAAGGAGGGGGGGCGTGGTTTGGCGGGGGGGCGTGGTTTGGCGCCATCGAGTATGGACGCCTAGAGACTCAGCTCCGTACTCCCTCATCTCTCAAACCTCACTAATCAATTGAAAAATCCTTAAAAATCGTAAATATTATGGGCAAAACAAACACAGACAAAACAGCACCAAATTTGTCAACTGGAAAAAACATACTAGACTACTTTAACAAAGCCAGCCAACTTCCAACTCCAGAGAACCACGGCGAAGACGATCCCAACAAAATGGCTGCAGAAGAACAAGGTACGACACATCCTTCAGCTTTACTGACTGAGGCAAAGCTAGAGACTATGCTAAGTTCCTTAGAACATAAAATATTTGAAAATATGTCGACCTTAATCAAACCTATCAATGACCAATTTGCGGAGCTCAGACTTGCCTTAACTAATGTAGCTCAAACGGCAGAGCAAGCAAAAGACATGGGGGCTGCTCTTAAAGGAGAAGTGAGCAATATTGAAAGTGAGATCTGTAACGTTAAGGACAGAGTGCTAACATTAGAAGCTGCTAATCGTCGCCCCAACATAAAATTTAGGGGGTTCCCGGATCCCCTTAACATCTCAGTCGAGCTCTCAATTTTTATTGCTGAATGGCTGGCACGGGAACTAAACCTAGAAGAAAATGTTGTCCCCGTTGTTGCAGCAGCGTTCCGAATAGGCTCACAAAACCATCCCACTCGCAGAGGCACTAGAGACGTACTGGCAATTCTTCCAGATGCAAGAACACGAAAAAGAATACTAGAGGAAGCCAGGATCAGAGGATCATTCTCATTTCAAGGCTGTAAAATCTCGGTGTTTCCTGACTTGCCCCAAGAAGTGCTGCTCAAAAGAAGAGATTTACGACCTGTCACTGAGACTCTAAGGCAAGCTAAAGTCCGGTATCGGTGGGCTAATCTAACTAATCTGCAAGTGATCTACAAAGATAAACAATACTTTGCTCACAATCTAGAGTCCGGGAAAATCCTTCTGCAAAAGATTAACTTAATGGCAAACTTCGACCCATCTAAGCTGTCACAGAAAAGAAAATGCCCAGACTCGCCCGACCAGGATGACAGAGAAGCACCACGCAGACGACAAACTGGTGATTTGTTAGCTTAAAACGCCAAACATATCTCTTCACAAAAAAAAAAAAGCTTATGAATGAACTAAAATATCTGTAGTTCTTGTTACCAGAAAGTTAAATGTTTTATTATGCCCTTTTAAAATCCTTGTTCTCTCACATGACGGTTTGAGGGGAGGGGGGGGACGTTCTCTTTTTCCCGCTTCTCATTTTACAGTCTTGTCACTGGAGAGTACTCCATTAATTGCTGCAAGTGCCCACCTGCAGTGATTAAGTGAGACTGTATTTTAAGCTCAGAATCAATTTATTATACCTGATCTATTTTATGTAATTCATTCAGATTAATTCACACACAGTTGATTATAGTAATAATTAATTTTATTATTATTATTATTTTTATTTAATAGGAAATTTTTGATTAATTAACTTCTTAGATCAAATCTTTTTAACATCTCATTAACTTCATTTTAAGCAGTTTAAAAGAGCAAGCAATTAAAATTAAACCTGGGGAACATATTGTGCACTCTATAAGTACAACACTTTAAAGCATTAAGATTCAACATTTATAAGCTTTGAGAAATATTTTACTTAGCACCTACGCCACATACTGAAGGTATTGCTGTAGCTACAGAGAGCTCTTTACTAAATTGTAACACTACAGTAATAGATCTATACTGTTTTATATTGATTGTTCATTGTTCTTGAACCTTTTTCTGAAACTACAAAAGTTAGTTAGAACATAGGAAAGCTTAAAACTCAAGTGACTACTAGCTATTCAAGGAGAAAGCTTAGACCATTATTGGAATTGTATATCTTCTTCACAAATTACACTATACTGCATATTTCTATACATTTGTATTTATGCATTTTGACTGTTAAAATAACTTGATTAGAATACAACAGCCAGTGATATAGAACTTTTATTGAAACCTTTCTTAACTCAAAACACATTGAGATTCACAACAACAGCACATTGTCAAAAGAGAACACATCAGGACCTATTGCATACAAACACTGTAACATATAGGACCACAATTTCCAACAACATTGCACTCTAAAAGCATACATCTGATTGGTAAGACATCACTCAAACACAGCAACATCATTTATAACAACACATCGAAAACTATCTTGAGATAAACAACCCACTACATACACTAGAAAACGAAACAACACTTTACAATAAAAATAGGGAATTTTCCAGGCTCTTCACTCATTTTTATTTGATATCAACTACCATGACTTCCTCATGGAATATTCTGTCACTCAACGTTCAAGGTCTGAATAACGTTATCAAAAGGCGACGTATCTTATCCAATTTACACAAACTACTGCCAGACATTGCATTTCTTCAAGAAACGCATCTTAGATCTGTGCCACAAAGCAAATTTAAAGCAAAATGGATCCAACAACAATTCCATGCATATGGCAACTCAAAGTCTAGAGGTGTGGCAATTCTTCTCTCTAACCGCATCAGATTTCAACATCAGGCCACCAAAAAAGATCCGAAGGGTAGATTCCTTTTCGTCAAGGGAGTGCTGGAAGACAAAAAAGTGACTTTAGTAACGATTTACGCCCCGAATGAGAACCAAGTAAACTTCATAGAAAACATCTTACAAGAACTACAACTCTTCCAGGAAGGTGACGTGATCTTGGGTGGAGATTTTAACCAAATTCTAGACGCAACTCTAGATCGCTCACAACACAGCAACAACTACAAGAAAATCTCTAACTCCTCCACCAAACTAAAAGGTCTCTTGGACAAACATCACTTGCTGGATACATGGAGATTTTTAAACCTTTCCTCTAGAGACTACACCTACTATTCGTCAAGTCATGGAACTTACACACGTATTGACTTCATCCTTATTTCTACATCTCTGAAGGATATGTTGGAGGAATCTAATATAGGTCCAATAGTCTGGTCTGACCATGCATGGGTTCAGTGCTCTCTTAAAACCAACAAGATAACACAAGCATCTACACACTGGACCTTAAACAAGTCTCTTTTACTTCAAGAAGAAGCTGTCAGTAAAATAGAAGATACTTTAAAACAATACTTCAAAACCAACTGTACTAAAGATGTATCCTCTTTAGTGATATGGGATGCTCTAAAAGCGGTCACCAGAGGCAGAATAATCTCGATAGCATCCTACCAGAAAAAAAAGAGAGAATCACTCAAGACAGAAATCATCTCAAAAATTAAAGCTTTAGAAGCACAACATAAGACAACGGGCAGCAAAAAAATATATAAGGAACTAACTGCAGAGCGCAAATTACTGGAATCAATAGAAAGCACCGGCATACAGAAAAATCTGCTTTTCTTAAAACAAAGATACTGGGTCAATTCGCCAAGGTCGTTGAAATTGCTCTCTTGGAAGATCAAGGATCGCAAGAGGACCACAGCTGTAATGTCAGCACGTGACTCTAAAGGCATAATGCATACTAAATCAGCTAAAATAAATGAAATATTCATGGAATACTACAACAAACTATATTCCTCATCAACACCATCCCAATCACAAATCAAACAATTTTTAACCTCACATCCAAACATTAGACAACTCTCTGAAGAACATCGCTTGAAATTAGAATATGAAATTGATCAATAAGAAGTACATGAAATTATCCGCTCGCTCAAAAACAATAAGACAGCGGGTCCAGATGGATTCCCTTCCGAATTTTATAAAAAATTTGCACACATACTAGTCCCACATCTAACAGAGACTTGCAATGAAATCCTTCAAAAGGGCATCCTACCCTCGTCCTGGAACATGGCTTCTATCATAACGATTCCAAAACCTGGTAAAGACACATCCAATCCTGCCTCATACCGGCCAATCTCCCTGCTCAACCAGGACTACAAGATCTTCACTGCATTAATTACCAAACGCCTCAACTCAATTCTACCATCGTATGTTCATCATGATCAATCTGGATTTATACCAGGGAGAGACATTACAGATAACGTGCACAAAGCGTTACATATCATAGCATCCTGCAAGAACAAGAAAACAGACGCAATAATGCTCTCTCTTGACATAGAGAAGGCGTTTGACTCGCTAGAAACGTCCTATTTAATTGAGCTCTTAAAACATATGAAGTTTGGAGATAATTTTACCAGAACAGTGGCAGCCATCTACTCAGAACCATCAGCACAGGTTAAAGTGAACAGTATTACTTCCATGACATTCCATTTGAACAGAGGGACGAGGCAGGGATGCCCGTTGTCACCGGCCTTGTTTGCTTTAGCACTTGAACCTCTAGCGGAATTAATACGTAGAGATAGGAACATTTCCGGAATCCACCTGGGTCCTTATGAATTCAAATTAAACCTTTTTGCAGACGACATGTTACTTTTTATTACAAATCCAATAGACTCTCTACACAAACTACAGCAACATCTACTTAAGTTTGGACAAATATCTGGACTGAAAGTCAATCAGACAAAATCAAGCATTTTGCCCATCGGCATTTCGACAGATACAAAACAAGAGATCCAGAATAACTTTGACTTTCAATGGCAATCAATATCTTTGCCGTACTTAGGGATCCACATCCCACACGACCTTAAAAATCTGATCAAAATCAATCATTTAAGAAAATTTCAGGAGCTACAAATAACTCTCTCCAACTGGAACACACAAATGCTTTCATTCCTGGATAGATTACATCTACTTAAAACCTTCCTATTCCCGAAGCTACTTTTTCTTTTCCGTGCAATTCCTATTAGTCTCTCTGCCGCACTAATTCACAAATGGCAAAAGGCACTGAATACATTCTTGTGGCAAGGGAAAAAACAAAGGATAAGCTTCAAGATCCTTAGGAAGAAGAAAGCTCAAGGCGGACTCAACTACCCAGATTTATCTCTTTATCAAAAATCTACAATGTTGGTTGCAACTATCAAGCTGTTATGCTACAAGGATAAGGCAACTTGGGCACAACCTCTCCATCCTCTTCTACATCCCAAAACCATACAAGAAACAATATGGAATTCGCACCAAACACGCTCTAAACTAATCGACAATGATATCTTTCTCTCGGGTATTCTTCGCACTTGGGATGCTCTTAGATTCAAACTACTGCCAAACAATTCCAGACAATCTGAATTTCTATACCAAAGCTGGTTCCCACCGGGAAGCGACCCTGCCATAGCGCAGAAATTTAGAAATGCCAAACTGACAAGAATCAAAGATATCTCCAGCAAAACAGGCCTTCTCTCAAAACAGATCTTAGAAAATAAGATACAGGCCCCCATCCCTTGGTTCTTTTACCTTCAACTTAATCATGTTATGTCTAGCCGGAAAATTTTCTCCCCTCAAACAACTCCTAAATCAGCCCTTGAAAATATCATTGATTCCACAGGTCCTTCATCCAAAGGATTAATTTCTAAGGTTTATACTATGCTTCTCAGCCTTTATGACACAAAAGACCTACCATACAAAAACAAGTGGCAATCAGACTGTGGTATCACGATTACGGCAAAATTATGGGATAAAGTCTGGTCCTCACCCACGATCACATCACCGGTCATCAACACTCAGCTACAATCGTATAAGATAATAACTCGTTGGTACCTGACTCCTCGCAAACTCGCGTTCTCCTCATCAAACTCATCACCTATGTGTTGGAGAAAATGTGGAAATATTGGCACCTACGCCCACTGTTGGTGGGAATGCCCACCTGTCAACTCTTTTTGGCACGAAGTCCTTAATCAGATCAAAGCCATCACAGGCTATGAAGTACCCCTGAAGCCAGAAATACTCTTTCTCAATATCTGGAAGGATCCTCAAATCCCATCAATCAGAAAAGATCTCATATTCAGCCTCATAGTTGCAGCTCGCTCTTGCATAGCTGCCAGATGGAAATCTCATCTACTCCCTACAATTGACCAATGGTACACAAAAGTCTGGGACCTCTATATCCTCGAGAAAATTACAGACCATGTCAAAAGCATTGAACAATTTCCTCAAAGAACCTCTTTCTCTTCAAAATGGCTGCCCTTCTTCGAGATGATAACAGCACAAGACATCCAGCCACACAAGCAAATATACCTCAAATTACTATACATCTAGACACTCTATTCCTCAGCCTACCAATTATTAATATCACTGGTTGTTTATCAATAT
>NW_015165237.1:922161-948657 GCF_001447785.1 Gekko japonicus | reverse complement strand
GTTGGAAAACACCTGGAAACTCGGGGTGGAACCAAGAAAAAAAAAAGGGGGGAAATAATTGCCGACTGCCAAATCGCAGCCCGCTCAGGGTGGCCCAGCCAGCGCTATGAGGCCCACAAGGCCAAAGACACCCTGAGATGGCTTGCGGTGCCCGAGTCAACCCAAATGCTTCCAAACCATGAGTCACTTTAGGCTATAAGGCTGCTCAGTGAGGGGGGGGCACATGGCAGAATGCCCTAGAGTGTACCCTTCAAGGCAGCAACACTCGAATAAGCAGTTGCAGCCCACTGGAGACCAACCGTCAACAAGAACTCCCCCAGGCCCCACCTGGAGGCTGGCCAAACGAGCTCCAAAGTAGTCAGCAGCCTTTTGAGGCACCATCCACCAGTTCGCCGCTGGTCAGTCAGGAGGAGGAACTCCCTGAAGACCAGCTGTGACCAGTGTTCCCTCTAAGCTGAGTTAGTGTGAGCTAGCTTACAGTTTTTTAGCCTGCTGCTACAGATTTTTGTCTTAACTCAGGAAGGACGGCTCCAGAGCAAACTAATTTACGCAGCAGCCAAATCGCTCGCTCATAACTTTAATGCCAGCAGCTCACAAAGTAGAATTTTTGCTCACAGGACCCCGGATCTTAGAGGGAGCATTGGCTGTGACTGCTCACCTGTGCACCAGGGGCCAACATTAACTAAGGTGAAGGTGGCCTAAGTCACAGTGCAAATGACTGCTGGAAGTCAATGTGAAAGTGATAATGGAAAGTGCCACCAAGTCGCAGAAGGCTCATGGTAGTCCATGGGGTTTTCAAGGCAAGAGACCATCAGAGGTGATTTGCCTGTGTATGTGTCACAACCCATATCCCTCCCTTGTTTCTTATTGAAATACCAACAATTACCAACGCTGTTTAGCTGCTGAGATCTGACGAATCAAGCTAGCCTGGGCCCACCATGACAGGGCTAAAAATAGCTGACTGGGTCGCCTTACAAAATGATCAAGCACATTTGAAACAAAATGGCCCCTAAAGGAAAATAATGTAATAGGAACACCCTAAGCTACGCTATACGTAGACATATCCTGAAATAAGCCAACCCAGCATCCAAAACTGAAAACCTTTCATATTGCCATCCCCATTTGGCTAATCCGTGCAACTGGGGAGGCTGATAATTGAGCCTGGGCCCCAGCACTGCCCTGCAAATGCTACGTCCGAGTCTTCCCCCCCAAAAAAAATTGAAAAAGGTGGGAGGGGGCTCCGTTAACCTTGGGTGGCCGCACGAACAAAATGGGAAATCATGGGAGAGGCGTGGCGTACAAGTTCTGGACCATGCGAGCCAACCAGGCTGCCAGCCGCACACAGGCCGCTCTGCTCCCAGTTACCAGCCCACATGACTCGCCACCCCTCCCCAGTAGGGAACGCGACATCCGCATGCCCAGCCTGAGCACCACCCTGGAAAAAGCAACCCTAGGCCAGCCTCCTTGCACAGAACCTCCCCGTCCTGCCGTCCCATCAAGGCTGTACACAATCTGGCCGGGGGGGGGGGGCGCAGTCGCGACCGCTAACTGCACCAACGCCGTCACACAGATGTGGCCTCTCGAATGCTGCTGCCAGCATCCCACGCCGAGCACCGGTCCCGAGGCAAGGCAAGCTGAGCAGCTGCCGCCGCGCTGCAAACCTGATGTCCGGCCCTGAGCAGGCCGGCCCCACAATCGCCGCCGTGACCGCCGGAGGTGCGCACGGCGCTACACACACACCGCCAGTCCCAGGAGGGAAGGCGGCACGCCAGCAGGCCTCCGTGTTCTTCCCTACCACGAAGATTAGCCCGAGCAGGTAAAGCGCAGCAGCCCCGCCAGGCCGACGATCCACGCGGGACTGCTGAGGAGGAGAGGCGGGGCCAGGCTATAAGCCTCTCACTGCCCCGATCTGCTAGACAAACAGCATGGGCCTACAGATTTCTATGAACAGTTCAAACCATATACCAACAACTGCAGGGTATAACATGGAGGATGGGGTACTCAGTGGCGGACCTACGGTTCTGGGACCCTGAAGCTTGAACTGTGATGGGGGGCCCTTCACAACCAGCAACAATAGGCAACATCCAACAAGGTCCAAAGGGCCTGATTTGAGAATTCAGATGTCTTTTTATGGTTCTGATTGGCTAAGGGCTGAGCTGTAGAATCATTAAGCCATGCACCAACGAAGGATTCAAGGATCCAGCTGCCAAAATGTAGGCTATGAATAGATTCCAGCGAGCTCAGTGACTCCATGAAGCTAGAGATTTGAGTTTTGCAAGCCCCCAAGAAAATTTTGAAATTCGACCAATTGCAGGGACGTTTTGAGGCCATATGAAATGTGTATTAGAGCATATTCTGAGATCAATATTAAGTACTTCAACCCATTGGCTTATGATTCTGTCACTAAAATAGCCTTATTTTAATAACAAACACTTTTTAAAAAGCCTCCATCAATTTTGTTGAAAAATTCACACATTTTAAAAAAAAAGTTGCTTCAGGGTCCCTCCAGGAATAGGGACCCTGAAGCTTAAGTTTCGTTAGTTTCATAGTAGATCTACCCCTGTGGGTACCAAATGGCATCTTAGTGTTCCTTCACAGAATGATGCATTCGTTCTAAGATTTGACTCTGAAAAGGGAGCTGAAAACCGAAGAATGATGACTCAAGAATCACACTGTAAACTTTAACGAGGTCTCGTCAGCACCACAAAGCAAAAAAAAAAAAAAATGGGGACAGTGATTTATCAGAGACAGATACCAGAAAACAGGGACTGTCCCTGGTAAATAAGAACGGTTTGAGAATATAGATCAGCTCTTAATAATTTTATAGGATTGTACCTGAACCGATTTATTGTGGCATAAACTTTTATATGACAGAGCCCACCTTGACAGGTGCATGAAGTGATCTCCTATCGGATGAGTTTACAGAGAGAGCATTGAGGGAAAGGAAGTTTTACACAGTGGGGCTGCGAAGGTCAAGAAAATGCAGGAGGTACAAAAAAATACTGACATGTCAACAGAGGTTAAAATGTGTATTTAATGCAGAGCACAGTGGCATCACTTGACCTTTGACCTGGAAGTGGCATTTCTCCTGGCTCCACCCCCAAAGTCTCCTGGCTCCACCCCCAAAGTCCTCAGATATTTCCTGAGTTGGACTTGGCAAACCCTAAAGTGTAATCTATCAGAACTGTTGATGTCTTAGCAGCACAAGAAATCCAGTCTAAAGAGGGTTAATTGATTTATTTATTTGGAGCTAAATGAAATTTCCAGACCAAGCTAAACAATATGATTTTACTAGTCAAAACAAATACATCCTGGGGAGCTCTTCCCCATTCAGATGGCCGTTGTGAGTCCCCACATTGCAAACCACAGGCTACAAGTCAAGAGACAAAAGCCCTTTGGCTCTTGTCCTTCGTCTTGCATCCAAGGACTCCTGCGTCTGGCTATATCCAGCCATTAGACCTGCAGCAGGATGGAGACAAAAGCACAGCTGAGCTGTCGTGCAGCTGGCAAATTGCTCTCTGTACTACGACAAATATGAAGAAGTAAGCAGAATATCAAAATCAGACATCAGAATGCAATGGTTGGCTAATATCAACGCACTATCACTAATCTGGTGTCATTAACCTGGGAGTTCGTCTGCCCCATATTTATCTCTTTGGCTGTAGTTTACAGGGGAATGAATGATGTCTTGTCAAGTGTTTTGTTGGAAGACAAGCAGTTCTGTGCTTGGCATGAAAGGTGTCATTCCAGCCTTAGAATCTTTCTGAGGACCTGTCGCATTGCCACTGCTCCACATTTCGCTGGGCAGCAAGATGTTTCTGGGGCAACAATGGCTGGGTTTGGTTTCCTTTGGGCAAGACATCAACTGGAGACATATGCCAGCAGGAGGGGGAGATTTTTGATATCTTATGTCAAATCCCCAGAGAGAAATCCTGCTTTGTCCAGTGCTTCACCATCAGCCGGGAAGAAGAAGGAGGAGGAGGCGGAGGAGAGGAGAAGAGGAGGAGGAGGAGGAGGAAGAAGAGAAGGAGGAGGCTTTCTCTACCTTAAGGATTTCAAAGTGGCTTACAATCACCTCCCCTTCCCCACAACAGGCACCTTGTGAGGTAGGTGGGGCTGAGATAGTTCAGAGATAACTCTGACTGGCCCAAGGTCACCCAACATGCTTCATGTGGAGTTTTCTATTTTAAAGTCCACCACTCTTAACCACTATACCATGCTGGCTCTGCTTGCTTTTCTCTGTGAATGGTCTTAATTCAAAACACTGCTGTTTCTACACACACACCTGCCTCCTTCTCTCAGATGGAAAGGGTCACATTCTCCAAGCCTCCATGTTCTCTGGGTTTTTTTAAACAGAGTTATCAGGGGAGTACCTTGAGACAATTAGCACCCCTTGAGGAAACATCAACCTACCATTCTGGGCCATCAGTTCAGAAAAGAGTGGTCAACCAGCTGTTGCAACAAAACCTCTGATGACTAGCAATGTTCTAAATAAACTTGCCACAATGGGCCAAAAACCATCTTACTGGGTGGTAGGGGTTTCGTGTAGTTTCTAGACTGTATTACAGCAAATCTATATTACAACAAACACAGTATCACCTCTTTGTGCCATGCGTTCTTAGGCACCGTGGATGTTGGAGAGAGAAGGAGGAGGAGGAGATTTTTATCCCGCTTTTCTCTATCTTAAGAAGTTTCAAAGTGACTTATCTTCACCTTCATTCCCTCTCCTCATAACATTCACCTTTTGAGGTAGGTGGGGCTGAGAGAGTTCTGAGAGAACTGTGAATGGCCCACAGTCTCCCAGCAGGCTTCATGTGGAATGGTGAATCAAACCTGGTCCTCCAGATTAGGGTCTGCTGCTCTTAACCACGACACCACATTGGTTTTCCAAGTAGTAAGGCTTTCCCACATTAACCGGCTGATAAAATGGCCATGCTTATTGGCTCTTTATATGCTTTAAATGCAGGAACCAGTTTTGCTGGCCTCTACTGTTCTTAACATTTTCACACTGGCAGGAAGAGTTGAGCTGACAGGGTTTTTCATTGTTCAGTGAGGCAGCAAGCTTGCTGCTCTTGTTCCATTGCCGTATTAACAATAGACGTTTCCTTGGTCTCAGGTGACTGAAGAATTCTTAAAACAGAACCCAGAACAGCTTGAAAGACTTGACATAAGATTTGCCATACAAGATCAAATGACAAACCCCTCAAGTCTGATATCTCGCCTCCAGCAGTGGTCATTCCTTAATGCTTCGGAGAAAATCCAAAATACATGAAATGCCTGGACAATTTTTCTTCTTCTTTCTGTGCAGGATAGTGACAAAAGGCGGAGAATAGAAAGGATGCAACAAATGAAACGAGAGCAGGTTCATTCTGTTTACAGGAGCAGACCACAGCCTTTGTAAGGGATGAGAGCTGAAAGGTCAGATACTGGGGTGGAGGGAACAAGTTGCTAGATTAGGATCAAATGAGCACGATCAACAGCTGTCCGCACACACGTGTACTTTGTGCGGCTCCCGACTCGTGACAGAATTGGTTAGGAAGGTTCTCTCATTCAGCAAATGACAGACCAAAAGTACATAATGTTTCGGGGGGGAGGGACTGCTATATAAAAAACAGGGCCATACTATAACCGAATGGTTCATAAAAATGCTTTGCAATGGGAAAGGTGTAGGACTGTGTAGGAACTATTAACTGTTTTGCTGTATGTGTTATTCTGCTGTGACTGGATTATTTTCTGCTTATGTAAAACCAGACTGTCTGCCTTGCGTCTAATGATGGAATACCTGAGAGCCAGTTTGGTGTAGTGGTTAAGTGCGCGGACTCTAATCTGGGAGAACCGGGTTTGATTCCCCACTCCTCCACTTGCACCTGGCTGGATGACCTTGGGCAAGCCGTAGCTCTGACAAGAGCTGTTCTTGAAAAAGAGCAGTTCCTGTCAGAGCTCTCTCAGCCCCACCTACCTCACAGGGTGTCTGTTGTGGGAAGAGGAAGGGAAAGGAGTTTGTAAGCCACTCTGAGACTCCCTTGGGTAATGAAGGGTGAGGTATAAATCCAATATCATCTTCTTCTTCTGCGTTGTATCTGCATTCTGTTTCATGTCTAATGTTCTATGCTTGCTTAATTTCTGCTTATTATATTTCTCATCATATTGTTTGCAGTATCTTATGCTGTGTAATCTGCTTTAAGTCTCAGTGAGGAAGGTGGACTATAAATGTAGTAAGTAAATAAATAATAAGCTATAAAGTAAATAGTATAAATTAATAATATAATGTCGGGTTCTTTGTTGAAATGCTTATCCTAAGATAGAATCATAGAATTATAGAGTTGGAAGGGATCTCCAAGGTCATCTAGTCCAACCCCCTGCACAATGGAGGAAATTCATAAATACCTACCCCCAGTGCCCTCAGTGACCCCCTGCTCCATGCCCAGAAGATAGCCACAAATAACACCCACCAAGGAAAGACCATCAACAATTCACAACTAAATATGATCAAAACTGTATATTACATTCATTAAATGAATATAATATACAGTTTTGATCATATATAGTTGTGAATTTTTGATGGTCTTCTTTTGGTGGGTGTTATTTGTGGCTATACTTGTACGCTAAGGGTTCTCTATTGTCTTTGGCACCATGCCCAGAAGATGGCAAAAAACCCTCCAGGATCCCTGGCCAAAGTGGCCTGGAGAAAATTTTCCTGACCCTAAAGTGGCAATTGGCATTCCCCTGGGAGTGTAAGAAAGGGCCTTGAGAACTAAGCACTGATGCAACCCTTCCTGCTCTCCCTATCATGATCTGCCTAAGTTCACAGAATCAGCATTGCTGTCAGATGGTCATCTAGCCTCTCTTTGAAAAGCTCCAAAGAAGGAGAACCCACCACCTCCCGAGGAAGCCTGTTCCACTGAGGAGCCGCTCTGTCAGGAAGTTCTTCCTAATATTCCATGTGGCCTATTGTCGGATGCTATTGACTCCTATAGAATCATTTATTATTGCTTTTAAAACATGGAGATGGGTGTTTGTGTGTGCTTGTTTGTTTGCATGTGTGCTCATGCCTGGAAGTCCTGGCTGACTTCTGAAGATCCCTAGTGGGGCTTGGAGGCAAGGGATGTTCAGAGAGGTTGCTTGCTATTGCTTGCCTCTGCATCACAGCCCTGGTATTCCTTGAAGGTCTCCCATCCAAGTACTTGCCAGGGTTGGCCCTGCTTAGCTTCTGAGATCTGATGAGATCAGGCTTGCCTGAGCTATCCAGGTCAGGGCAACATGGAGATGTATTTCTATGCACTAATGATTTACTGTGTTGAAAGGTATTGTGGGATGATGTGTCTCACATGAAATAATGCATTTAGATGATGATAGTTCTTAGATAACTTGATTATTTTGGTCAGTCTATGCAGAACAGGGCCAGATGTTCCAGATGGCTTCCAAGTTTACTTATCTTAGTGGTGCCAATTGGAAGTAAGGGAATTGAAAATGAATTCTCTACAGAGATATTATCAACAGAACAGACTGTATAATCTAAACATTAATACAGCCATGTTACGGTTTTCCCCCCTAGAAATTTAAGAGTTATTGTTCCCATAGTAACCATAATTCACCCACATTGTTAAGTGATGTAAGACATTATTGAATGACAGTAGTATTACCATAATTATGGCAGAAGTTAGATGTCCATTAGAACAGAAACTTTTTTCTTATAGTCCTTACTGTAAGAAGTCAGCCTCCTCAAAATTTTAGAGATTGTTTCACATTTTAAGCTATTAGGTGGTCCTTCATTATTATTTTTATGTGTTCTAAAATTGTTTCCTCAATCAAGAACTGAAAAAAATGTGCATTTTCAAACACTTTTGCATAGCAAAGTTGAGAAATAATAAATAATTCCTCTATCTCGTCTTCATTTATTTTTTAAAAAAGATTACAAATTATTCATGGCCCTTCTGGAGCCAAGGACACTATTTTGCCAGCCATTGTATTTCAAATAGGCACGGGGCATCGTTGGTCAAGTTGAGCTTTGACTCAGCCAATGGATAGGCTTGGTGAAGGTGCTTCTCTATAACCTCTTCCTCTCCCATAACACACTTCGTTACATACAGCTTATCCATCCACCTGACCTCTGAATAGCAGGGGGTTAACTGGTCACCTTTGGGTAACCACACACTCTCAGCCAGTCTTAGGAAATCAATTTCTTCAAATTGGCTTGGAGGGTGTGTGGGGGGCTTCCCCCCTGATCCTTGGGTTTGTGGTGTTATCAATTAAGCCTGGTATTGACTGATTAGGCCACAACTTGGAAAGGCAACAATAGTGAGAACTGATTAATCACAAATAGGGATAATTGACAAGGACCCTGGGGCATCTAGGGTCAATCTGGAAAAGCCCATAATTTGTTGGAGTGGCAGACTGGTTTGTGGGATGACCCTTTTGGTGTCCAGCAGCATTAGTTATCTGATCATCAAGTTGAGGGAGGGGGATGAAGCTTAGGCACTTATCAGCACAGTTCATGTGGTTGCTAGGATAAACAGTTAGTAATGATGCCGATCCAGTATGGAGATAGGGTGTGGTTGCCCAAAACACTGGCAGACCCTGGGCTCCCTTAGTTGCAACCTGTCCTTTAAAAGTTGGTTGAATAGTTTGAGGATACAGACCAGTGATCTGAATTCATTAAAACATCCTAGTTTGTCTCGTACGTTCACACAAGCAGGTGGTGTTGGCACAAGTGGGTTCAGAATTTAAAATGGTGATCAATGGATGATGGAAAAAAAAATGCTACTAGTATTGATGGAGCAAATCGAACCAGTATGAGATAAACAGGAGAACAGAGTTAAGGCTACATTTCAAAATCTGTCTGATGGTGTGCCAGTTTGGTATGGTGGTTAGGATGTTGGCCAAGGATCTGGGAGACCCAGATCTGAACCCCCACTCTGCCATGAAAGCTTGCTGGGTGACCTCGAGCCAGTCACATTCTTTCAGACCATTTTTCTGAGGGTATCATGGAACAGAGCAGCCACCGTGGATCTCCATTTTACAAAAAGATGGGTCATACATGAAGTAAATAAATAGAATATCCCCATTTTAATTTTGTTTCTTCCTTGTGGGAAATGAACAGTGAGTCTTTATTTTTGTGCTAGTCACTTTTCCCTTGCACCAATTCCCATGTATTAAAAATAATGGATCCCCCCATATGGCTTGGGTCCTGTGTCAAACATCCTATGAAGAAGGGATATTTCCATCAGCAGAACAGGTCTTCCTCTCCCGCCCCCTTCCCACTTTGTCCTGAAATGCTGCTTCTCAGAGACAAGAAATTTACCATGGGATTGTCCATAACTGGTGTGCAAGATATGGCATGGTGTAGAAATGTTGCAAAGGTGGGATCAAAGTGGCACAAAGGAAGCAAAAGAAGAATTAACACTAATGATATAAATGAGTGATAAGGGAATATCCTTACAATAGATTGACGACTACCAATTTACCAAAGCAAGGAGGATAAGCAGGGGTCATTTCGTAGAAAAATAGCTGCAGGAACTTATTAGCATAACTCATTAGCATAACTCATTTGCATATGCCACACACCCTGACATCCAGGGGTCATTTCGTAGAAAAATAGGTGCAGGAGCTTATTAGCATAACTCATTTGCGTATGCCACACACCCTGACATCACCGGACGTGTGTCAGAAGGCAACACCCACCACTCAGGCTCCACTGGACTGTTTAGGATTGCTAGCTATTTGGGGCGGGGAACGTGCAGATCTGTCCTCACAGAGGAGGGGGAGCTTGTACCTGAATAAAACTTGGTCTTAAAGGTGCCACTGGACTGTTTTGGCCCTGGGGGAGCTCTGCAGCTTACCTGGCTGCTTCTTGCTCTGACTGAGGGCTGCTGGGAGCAGGGGGTGGGGCTTGTTGCATGTGCCCACCCCCTGGGCTCTTTACTGCCGGAGCTCTGCTCCTGTGCACTCCTGCAGGAAATGACCCCTGACTTTACTCAAAATTGGGCCAACAACGAATAACATCTGGTTTAGAACGGTAATGTGAACATGGCCACAATGAGTGTCACTGGCCCAAGGTCACCCGGTGAGCTTCCATGGCAGAGTGGGGATTCGAACCCCCCTCTCCCAGATCCTAGCCAGGCAGTCTAACCACGACACCAGGCTGGCTGTCATCTTCTTGAGCGGGACAACTTCCTCTTGAACAAATCCGCTGCCTTACACTCTGATGGGGATCTCAGCAAGGCTGCCTCCACCAAAACTTTGATTTGTTTCCAAAAGGCAGTGCCATCTGGCCATCAGCAAAAGAGGTTATATCAAATTTTGAAGCTGTGGCATGATGTTCTTCATGGGCTGTTAGGAGAGCCGTCAAACTGGTGGGGGTCGTAGTTTCCTGTGGATCGAGTGCTCGCAGAGCATTCTGGGATGGGTAGGCTTTTTTTTTGTGGTCCCGAAAGTGGTTGCTGATTTTATTCTTAGTGTTATTGATTAATCTAGGTGCATGTATAATTAACTAATAAATTACATTTATATAAATTATATTTATATAAATAAATTGTTTAGGTGTGCATACACACATGGATACATTATATTATAGGTGGAATTTGCCCCTGCGAGTCCAAGGCCACCATCCCAGGAGAGGTGGAATTTGCCCCTGCGAGTCCAAGGCCACCACCCCGGGGCTCAGGGAGGCAAACGAACATTTCGCCCCGCCCCTGCCCCCCGTGCAGGCGTCGCAGCTGCCACTGAGAACAGTGCCAGTGGCCATAAGTTTTTAAAGAGCCCCTCCTGAGAGCTGGGGGAGCCAGAATGACCTCTCACCGCTTGGACATCACATGCGAGAGGTGGAATTTGTCCCTGCGAGTCCAAGGCCACCAACCCGGGGCTCAGGGAGGCAAAAGAATGTTTCGCCCCACACCCCCGTGCACGGGCGTTGTAGTTGCCATCGAGAACAGTGCCGGCAGCCATAACTTTTTAAAGAGCACCTCACGAGAGCTGGGGGAGCCAGAATGACCTCTCACCACTCAGACATCACACGCGAGAGGTGGAATTTGCCCCTGCGAGTCTAAGGCCACCACCCCGGGGCTCAGGGAGGCAAAAGAACATTTTGCCCCACCCCCCGCATGTGGGCGTTGCAGCTGCCACCGAGAACAGCACCGGCAACTTTTTAAAGAGCCCCTCCTGAGAGCTGGGGGAGCCAGAATGACCTCTCAGGTGTGATGTCCGAGCAGCATTGCTAGAGGTGGGATTTGCCCCTGCGAGTCCAAGGCCACCACCACAGGGGCTCAGGGAGGCAGGGGAACGTTTCACCCCCCGTTTCCCAACTGATGGCTGGTGGGAGCAGGGGGCGGGGCTTATGTGCCCATCCCCTGGGCTCCTGACTGGCAGAGCGGTGCTCCAGTGCGCTCCAGCAGGAACCGAGGCCTGAGGATAAGTAACTTCAGAATTTCATCATCTGGTAACGAACAGGACATTTGAATTAGCCTTCATTAACATAACACTTCAGAATCTTATCTCCTGGTTTTACATGTTCATGGTGCAATCATTTACAATCATCATGTCAAGTGCAAACGAATTAAGGGATGTCTGTCAATGTGGAAGCCACACCAGAAGACATCTTACTTGATTTTTGTTACTGTCTTTCCTTGCCATTTTTTATAATTGACAGGAGAAGACACTGATGCTTTAAAAAAAGGCCCAAAAACCCCTTCTTTGAGTTCAAAGTTATCCCCATTTCCTAGTAAGTTACAAAAACTTCTAACATGCTAATATATACACATTTCAGATTTTTGCTCTGCTCTTTAGTTTCAATTTTTTTAAAAAAAATCCTCCTACTGTGTCTAATTTGCTTTTGCATTTTAGTGAGCTTTCCCATAAAGCAGTTCTTCTCTTTTCATTTCAGACTGTGACAGAAGAAATGAAACCATTTGTATTTTCTTGCATAACAGACAGGTTTTTAATACATGGACATCTGTCTGAGAAGAGAACCCTAAAAAGAAAAAAAGAAAAACTAGTGGGTGTTAGAACTAAAGGTCTTGAGGATGTTAGTCATTCAAAGATCTCAAGGTTGTTAGAAATTCCTAGGGGAAGAGTTACAACAGAATGATTTTGTACCCTCTTATGATTCTGAGAACTTTCAAGCTTCCAAAAATAGCAAGCTTCTGGTCTATAAAAACAGGAAATTGACACAAAAAGTAAATACACCAAGCTGTTAATATAGGCTATGGTCCGAGGAAGTCCAGGGTGGCCATGCAGAGGCAGGCAATGGCAAACCACCCCTGAATGTCTCTTGTCTTGAAAACCCTACAGGGTTGCCATAAGTCAGCTGTCACTTGATGGCACCTTCCACCTGTTCATAGAGGGTTCTATCTCACCCTCTGTTAGTAGGATCCTCTGTGGTGAATTTCTGTCTATGCATTTGGGTCCCATGAGAAGCCAGAAGCTACATGAAGGAACCCACAGTGCCAGTCCTATTGTCATACCAATGCTATCACAGATGCAGCGATGACTTCTGTCAGTTCCTGTGTCAGGGAAGACATGTCAAAATTGTCCCCTACAGGGGTAGAACTAGAACATCAATCTTGTGGTTAAAACAGACTGGTTGACTCTGTTGCATGCACAGTTTCCAGTCTGCTGCCATAATTCTCATATGAAAAGGAAAAGACGGATGGGAGACAGTTATTTAATGAACAAATAGTTTACCAGAATAGAAAAATAGAAATGGGAGTGAAATGACAGTAGTCAAGATGGCAAGATCATACTATTGGGGTGGCACCAATACAGCATTATGCAGGGCTTCCCACCAACTCCCTGGAGGAATTCCTGCTCTTGTACTTCACTCTTGTTCCTTCACTGCCTTCAGCCAGCCTCAGAAAGATGGGCAGAGAGAACTCAGGGGCTTGCCTCATCAAAGCCCTCATCCTCAGTCACTCCACAGCACATGTTCAGCAGCTGTAACGCTTCCTCTCTCCTCCCTGGCTGGCTTGTCAGTTATCCCTTCTATCCCTCCCAGCTGCCCACTGTGTTCTCCTCCCTCCTTCATCCTTCCCCCAATCATAACTCTTCAGAGCTCATTAAAGGCTCCATGCCTCCTTCTGTCCACTTTCACTGTGGTGTGGGCTCAAGCTCACCCATGGCTTGCCTGCACAGCCGATGGTGCATCCCAGGGGTTTTGCACCTTCTTTCCCTGCCCTTTGCTGTCTACCTCCTTACCTTGTTTCTCCCTGTAGCCTTTAGACATGTTCCATGTGCCCGCCACTAGCCCCGTCCTCCAGACTTGGTATACACCCCACCTGCACATTTGGGAGCATCTACAGTACTGTGCCCTGCACTGCCCATCCGTTCTTCTCTTTACTAGGTCATGGTGCTGTGCTCAAGGTTGTGGGCTCCCATGTTGACCCTGGAAATGGGGAGTTGGACCCCCATTGGGGCAACATAGTTGAGACCCTCCTGTCTAGCCACTTCTTCTCCCAGCCCAGCTGATACCCCATACCTCCACGACAACGGCAAGAGATAGTCCTCCCCTTGTTGCTTGTTCCATCCATCATCACAGAGTCCTCCCCCCCCCACAGCCTGGTAAGTCTGTCTGGACATGGCTGGGGGTGGGTGGGTGGAGGAATCCATGGGAAGTGTGCTCAGCCTGGCGGGGTGGAAGGAGAGAGGGAGTTGGTGAGCAGCGTGTGTGCCCCATCACCACTGGGGAGGCTGGGGGGAGAGGACGTCGGCAAGTGGCATGTGTGCCATGTTGCCATTGGGGAGGCTGGGGGCGGGGAGAGGAGAGTCAGGAGCAATGCTGGACAATTATTTACCTACAGCAACCTAATTAAGCCATTCCCATTTGCAGAATCCTAACACGTTCAGTTGTATTTGTGCCTAATTAATATTACATTAACCCAAATTCCTCCCACGTGGCTAGTTCAACTTCAGAGAAACTAATCCAGAGAAAAGAAATCGATGAAGGGGCTGCCCCAAAAGGATTTTCAGAGAGGAGGGAAAGGAGTCCCAAGCCAGGAGATGGGAAAGACCAGTGGGGAGTAAATCTGACCAGTTGAGATTGGGAGTGGAAGAAGATAAGAGACAAGGGAACAGATGGAAAGACATGTAGGGTCGGTTCAGGAAGAGGAACACAATGGAGGAGAAGCAGAATGAGGAAGGTCCAGTGGAGGATCTGGAGCAGAAGTGACTACATGAACTTTTCTTTTATGCACCTATTGTAAGTGTTAGCAGTGGCCAAATTTCATGCAGAACTAGGATTCACAATAGCACTGGGCCAGAATTTCAGGATCCATCTGTCCATTGGTGAATTCTGGCAGCACTGTGTTTGGTGCAACTTTGGGATCTGAGACCCCTTTGGTGTGTAGTTGAGATACAGAGGAGAGATCAAAATTTCTATTATAGAGGAATGCCAGAGAAGATTACCAAGGTAATCTAATAGGGAAAGGAGATGTGTCTAGTGATGGGTGACTGAATTCGCTCAGGTGGCAGGCATGACTCAGACCTGTTGATGATAGTCGATGATGCTGAACTGCTGGCCCTTCCTGTGTTCTTAACTGAGTGCCCAGCAAAGTCCCTTTTGTGAAGGAGATTCTTAGAGCCGTGGTTATTATCATACCAATGTGGTCATTACTTATGGCCGGGGTCATAAGGGCCACACAAAAATCCCTTAATTAATGTTCCTCTGGAATATTCAGGCAGTCAAGCTACTTCTTCAAAGTGCCTGGAGAAATACATGGCTTAATTTATTTCAAACATTTGTCTGGTACCTTTCTGCCCCATTAGGGCTCTCAAGGGGAGAGATCATGTCTTGATGTAGGAATGGATAGATTCCTCCACACCTCTGACTTAAGGTCAGAGTGTCTCAGGGTGCAAAAAAGACATGGGTCTTGGGGGAGAGGACGATGGGCAAAGATAGTAGCTCTGACATCCTCTAACTATCTGAAAGGAATGGGAAAGAACCATGACATTCTGATGTCCTGGCCACAAATGAAAAGGAACCCACAACGTCTTTCTTTCTTTCTTTCTTTCTTTCTTTCTTTCTTTCTTTCTTTCTTTCTTTCTTTCTTTCTTTCTTTCTTCCTTCCTTCCTTCCTTCCTTCCTTCCTTCCTTCCTTCCTTCCTTCCTTCCTTCCTTCCTTCCTCTAGGAACATTGGAACATTTCTGGGGAAGGAGACAGCTCTGAACAGTTTCCAGCCAAGAGTCACAAGCCGGTTGAGCCCTTTTGCATGTTTGGGAGGTCTTGCAGCTGGGTTCCTAGCTTACAGTGTCTGGCTAAGAGCTGCAGAAATGCAGCACCAACTCATAAGAATGGAAATATGACTGTAACTGCAGATATAACAATGACAAATGACCAATTTTAAGAATGTTATTTCGTTTTTGCATTTGTGGGATTTCATTTCTCAACACTGCCACATTCGTAACTTGTGAAGTCTTCTCGTGTGCAGGTTTCTCCTTGGTAATATCAATTGTATAATTTGGATATGTAATGAAATCCCCGAATAAGTATTGGGGGGTGTACATTGATGATTTCCATTGATGGATGAGGAAGAACATATTAGAATTCTATTTTCTTTTTTTGTGTGTGCGTTTTGGATCCTTGCTAAAATAAGCAAGTAACAAAGATTCCAGAGAAGATTGGTCAATCATATCAGTCTAGTATAACTCTCAAGGGCTGTATGTGATTACATCTCACAACATATATTGGGAGGGATAGCAAATACAATGGAAGACAGACTCAAGATTCAGGATGATTTTGACAGGCTGGAAAACTGGGCTAAAAACTAGCAAAATGAATTTAATCAGAGATAGATATAACATTCTCCATTTAGGTAGGACAAATAAAATGCATTTTTATAGGGTGGGAGAGTCTTACCTTGGCAGTAGTACAGGTGAAAAAAGGATCTAGGGGTCTTAGTAGATCATATACTGAGCATGAGTCAGCAGTGTGACCCCTGGGGTCTCTTCCAGCTCTCTGTTTCTACTTTTCTAAAATGTTTTAAAAAGTGGCAAGTAAGTATGATTTAGATTGTGATTATGTTGCAGGAGGGGGAATCTAATCCCACTCATGCTATTTTTCCTATAGAAGCCATACCCTGGTGCAGTTGCTGTTAGCATTCTGTACACATCTTCTTATCCTACCATGGCTAGTACCCTATCAAAGGGGGAGCAATTTCTGTTGGGAAAACAGGGAGGGAAAGGGATACACTCCCTTCCCCCTTTGTCACAGCCCCAATCCAAGCCCCTTCATGGATGCTTTTTTAAAAAATCATAAAATATCTCAGCAGATCCCATCACAGATTTCCCAGTGTAATGCAGAGTTTAGTCTTCAGGTAACACTATGAGGTAAATATGAGCTCATGTGTTAGGTCCAAAAGACCATGAGTGGAGCTCTGCTCGCAGAATTGATCTAACTCGCTTCCTCCTTCTCACTTCAACCTATTGCATTCAACCCCAAAAGAGCTCCCAGAGATCAGAGATCCTCCACTAACATGACAGAGTTCTTCATAGGAGTCTTCAGTGGGAATGGGAAATTAAAGAAATCTGCCCATCCTTGGGGGATCAAAACTAACTTGTGGTATGAGATTTTGGATCTAACCCAATGACTGCACTAAGTGTCCATCAAAGCATTTTATTCAGCCATGTAAGATCCAGGTTGAACCCCCCCCCCATGCTGTTGAGGTTAGTTAAACCATAGGTGTGAGCAGAGATACAAATTCCTTGGCTCTTAGCCCATAATTCACAGCCTGTGGCCTTGCTGGAGTGCTCCAATGGATCTCAGCCTTGAGTTCCTCTACACCCACAGTTTTCTTGGATGCCTTACAGCGTGAATGATCTTCATTTTTTTAACAACACCTGTTGGGACACTACTCAATCATTTAAGTTTTCTCCTTTTCGCTCTTCATCAAGAAGAAGGAGGAGGAGGAGATTGGGTTTATACCCCGCCCTTCACTCGGAGTCTCAGAACGGCTTACAAACTCCTTTCCCTTCCCCACAACAGATGCCCTGTGAGGTAGGTGGGGCTGAGAGAGCTCTTTCAATAACTACTCTTTCAGGGACAGCTGTGACAGAACTATGGCTTGCCCAAGGTCATCCAGCAGCTGCAAGTCGAGGAGTGGGGAATCAAACCTGGTTCTCCCAGATTAGAGTCTGCACATTTATGGGCCTTTATATGTTCAATGATTTCATAAATATGTATAAAAGATTTACCAATGCACAAACCATGTTGAAAAATGTATATGATTTATGGGAGGGAAATGGTGCAAGGGAACTGAATGTGGCAGAAAAATAGAGGGTTATAGTTTCAGATCTGCACAATTCTCTTTAATGAGGCATGCTGAAAAAGAACAGGCCAGTGCCATATTATCTTTTTGAAACACTAAGTATTTTCTAATTGCTGCCTTTAGTCATTAACAAAATGTCATTCCTTATTATGTAGCTCTTGTTCTGCCAATCAATAACAGATAATTAATTTGGCCGGAGTGCCCTTTTATTTACTGTTCTGACTCAGAACTTTTACGGGATCAAATGGCACTATAATGATCATTGCTCGAACTCTGCTATGACACATGCACAATTATTTCTGGCTCAGCTATCCCAAACAACAAGGATTCCATCCGCATATCATTTGTAAAACTTGTACTGAACCCTGTACAAATGGATATTCATGCATCTTAATAGCTGAATTGTATAAATGGGCTCCTTATTCCATTCATAATCTGTCTAAATTATGAATCCTTGAAAATTCTGACTTTTAATCACAAGAACAGAAATAAATGTAAGATTTTCCAAAGAAGGTTAAAATTGCTTGTTACCATCTGTTCTGTTCTACTTCAATATTTCCCAGAGATAAATTTCCATTGCCAACGCTGAAACAATTGCCGAGAGACGATGAGAATAGAATCTGTTATTTAATTTTATTTTATTTTGCCACAATGGGATACCTTGTTTACTTTTGAATAAACACAGGAGCTTCTTTATAGTGAGACAAGCCATTGTTCTATCAAGGGGAAGGGGGAGACACCACTGAAAACCAAGAAAAGAAGAGGTACACAGTACCAGAGGTTACAAAAGGCACACATCCATTAGTACTGACACTGGTTACAACAAAAGAAAACCAACCCAAAGACAGATAGTTTGTAAATAAAAGATAGCTTCTGTGAAAAATCTCAAAACAGAAAGTGGAAACAATGAAGCTGTCCAAGTAGATCAATGTGTAAACGATATAAGTGGTCGACAGTTTGCCGGCTGATTGTTCTGTTTCAATACCTTCTTCGTATTATTTATTTCTTTACATTTATAGCCCACCCTTCCTGCAAGCGGGATCAGGGCGGTTAACAACATTTTGCCAGTGCAATAAATAATTAAAATATTAAAACACTGCCATGTGCATTAAAATGGTGGTCACAACCTGAGAAAAGAAAATTAGCGGTTGCAAGAGGTTCCCTGGCCCGTTGGAGACATATAAATGCCAGCAGTTGTTAGATGGGTGACAAAAACCTCAGGGAGGCCATTCATGGATGTCTGCTGCCTCATCCAAAGGCTTGATGGAATGGCTCCATCTTACAGGCCCTGCAGAATTGAAGGAGATCCTGCAGGGCCCTGATATCAGTGGGGAGCATTCTTCAGAACTACTTTACTGTATTTAATATGCAGCCTCATTAATTGTTCCTATCAGCCATTATAAAAGGAATTACTATGCACAAAAACATAAATAATATGAGTCCAAAATGGCAGAAATTCAGATCTTCAGTCTTGATGAGTCGTTCCCCCCACACACACACACACAGAGCCTGGTAAGCTCTTCTGGACATGGGGGAGGTGTCCGTGGGCAGTGTGCTTGGCTCAGTGGGGTGGGGGGAGAGGGAATTGGTAGGTGGCATGTGTACCACAGTGCTGTCATGGAGGTTGGAGGGAGAGAGAGTCAGTGAGCAGCATGTGTGAATTTGTGTTGGTTTTTTTACTCATACTAGTTGCATTTTATGCATAGTAATTCCTTCTATAATGGCTGACAGAAACCAATAACACGGTCACATACAGCAAAGTCATTCCGAAGAAGAAGATATTGAAACAGGACAATCCGTTAACAAGGTCACATACAGCAAAGTCGTTCTGAAGAAGACGATATTGAAACAGGACAATCCGTTGTTGCGCCGTTGACCGCTTATATTGTTTGTACATTGATCTGTTTGGACTGCTTCACTGTTCACACTTTCCGTTCTGGGATTTTTCTCCAAAGTTATCTTTTATTTACAAACTCTTTAGATTTTTTTGTTGTAACCATTATAAGTACAAACAGCTTTGTGCCTTTTTGTAATCTCTGGTACTGTGTACCTCTTCTTTTCCATTGTTCTATCAAAACCAGTATTGTCTATTCTGACTGGAAGGAGCCTAGTGCCTCAGGTAGAGGGCATTCATGATACCTAGTACCACCTGAAGCTGTTAACAAGTGATGCCAGGAATTGAACCTGCAATCTTCTGCATGTAAAGGAGATGCTCTGCAACTGAGACTGATTCCCCACAAGCAGCAGTGCCACTCTTGCTCTTCTGTTTGCCCCAGTTGCATTGGTCAATTTCACACTATTCACTGTGCAGCCACATTTTGACCCACATCTCCCCCCAATTTCCCCCGTGTCTTCTCAATCTCAAAAAACAAGGATCAAGAAGACACAGGGGGAATCGGGGGGGGGAGATGCGGGTCAAACTGCGGCCGCACAGCGAATAGTATGAAATTGACCAATGCAACTGGGGGAAATGGAAGAGCGAGGACGGTATAGCTGCTTGTGGGAAGTTGGTCTGAGTTTTGGGCCCTCCCCTATGTTTTTTTTAAAGTTGTCTTTCAATGGTAGCACAGAAGCTAAGGATCATCTTAAGAACAAGGTAGTGGACTGTAGGATTGGATTAGATATGGATAACATTTGGTTTGGATTAGACAGGGATAACATCTGGTTTGGATTAGATATGGATAGCAGAAATAATATGTTCAGTCTTTGTGAATACTTACTGTTGAAAAGATAAATGATATTACATGCATTTTGGGTTGTAAAAGTTGATGTGTATTGGAGCTTGGTGTGTTGTTGTATGGATAGTCCTTCCTTTGAGCATTTCAGTTGGCTCAGGTCACCTTTTAATTCCTTGATTCTCCAAAATTATATTATTTCAGTCCTCTGGATAGATCTGTAGTGTCCAGTTCACGGCTGTCACCCATCCAAAATGTTTAATTCTTTTGATTCTGTACATCTGCTCATCAATCACAATGACTCTTTTAAATCCAGGATTAGCCACTGGTGACAAGAAAGCCCACCAACTGCTTTTGCATCTGCTATTGCCCTACACAAATGCTTTTATATGTGCAGTGAACCTGTCATCATCTCATCCAAATATGATTTTAAATGTCATCTATGTTTTCAAGCCGTGCTAACCAACTATATGCAGCAGTTATTCAGAGGTTTTATTTTTAATTTTGACTGCTTGTCCCATTCCCATGGAGTAAAACTGTTCATAAGCTCTCCAGATATACTATGTGCTTGTGCTATATCAGTTTTGGAAGGGCTAGACTTACTACTTTTCTATAAAAGTCTGGATTTTTATAAGCACCACAGTAATTCTAACCCAGCCATATAACTATCTCCAGTGGGGCAACTCAGATCAGACGTGAGAGTCCAATGGTGTTTACTCAATTGATCTTCCTTTGGATGAAGCAAGACTTTCATCCTGCCCAGGGCTATTTTTGGGCAGGAACGCACAGGAACGGAGTTCCAGCTGGCTTCAGAGTTGGCCACACCCACTACAGCCAAAACCTCTACAGGCATGGCTACAGAGGGAAGGCCTGGAGAGTGACCCCCCCCCCCGGCGACTCTGAGGCGCGTAGACCAGGGGGGCCCTGGAAGGATCAGGGAGGCATTTAAATGCCTCCCTGTGCCTTCCCCGGCCTGTCCAAGGGATGGCATGCCCAGGCACCATGCAGCTGTTGGGCACCCGAGCAAGTTAAGGGAATGCATGGGGGTGTGACCTAATATGCTAATGAGCTGTGCTGTCAGGGGTGTGGCCTAATAGGCCAATGAGTTTCTGCTGTTGGGTGTGGCCTATTATGCTAATGAGTTCCTGCTGGTCTTTTTCTACAAAAAAAGCCCTGATCCTGCCCAAGGTGAGGTCCACCAAGCTCCATCTACACCTAATGCTTCCTGGCAGCAGCAGTTATTTTCTCCTGGAGTTACTCTCCCCATGAAAAAAGGTCAGCTGCAGGAGTCGACTGTGCTACCTAGCTGGAGGCTGTGACACTCAAAAACTGTTTCAAGAAAGGACGATGCAGGATATGATCACTAGAGTTGTCTCCCAAAAGAAGGGGTCTAGATCTCTGAATTTTGGTCACAGGAAAACATGTGCCCCAGACACATGGTGTGACCAAATGATGCAGAGCCTACATAGGGTAATAGTAAAAGTGTTGGGCCAGGATCTAGTACACACATGTCCAAGTCCCTATTATGCCATAAAGTGTTGTAAAATAGTCAAAAATTGTTTAATACTCAGACTATTTGATGGATCTTGCTCTATTGGAAAGAAGAGATTTCTTTGCTTTTAAAAAACCTTTATTCTAAGGGAAAAGGGTTCACGGGATTACTACAAATTAACATAACACTAAGAGCTACATTTCTATGCTGCCTACAGACAAAACAAGCACACACGTAATGGAGATTCTCTCCTTCTTCTTGACCCTTGAAAGGAAGTCACCTGAAACAAATGACCAATCTGTATCACAGTAGAAGCTACTTTTCCCGGGCTAGTTCCCCATTGGCTCAATTCCAGGTATCCCTTCCAGGTCAGTCTAAACAATAGCAAACTAGGAACACAAGTTAACCCTATAATGACTGAATCAGACCTTGTAAACACATACATTTCCCACATAAATTTCAAACAAACACATATGAAGCTGCCTTATAGTGAATCAAACTATCTGTCTATCAAGGTCAGTATTGTCTACTCAGACTGGCAGCAGCTCTCCAGGGTCTCAGGCTGAGGTCTTTCACATCACCTACTCCCTGGTTGTTTCAACTGGAGGTGCTGAGGGTTGAACCTGGGACTTGTGGGCCGAGGGGCAGAGAGGGGAGCCCCGCCCTCGACAAGGAATGATACAATGGATCACAGATAATTTGGATAAATAAAAGGTCACAGATTTATTGAATACACCACAGGAACATTGGGACAGCATGGGGGCGGATCCTGCACTGGGCGACCTGCCAAGCAGCGGCAAACCCCAGGAACCATGTGGGCCCCAGCCACTGCATGGTTCCCTTGCCATCTGGTGATGAACCCCATGAACAGCTCCCAAGCTGGGCATGCCACTGAATTGGCTCCACCCCAAGACCCCTTAAGGAAGTCCCCAGAATGAAGGATGTGGGCATCTTAGAACCACCTCCCCAACCAAAAGGATCCATCCCAATGCCCAAACTGCCACAAGAGCCAGGAGGGATTACCTCTCCCATTCGTGCCAATGCTCCTATACCTGTAACCAACAAAGCAGCCTGTCCCAGATGCCATGCAGCCAGATATCTGTGTCCCATTCAGATAAGTGCACCCTGTCTGCCCTGTAGATGGCAGGTTGCCTGTAATTGATGTCCGGATGGCCAGTGACACATCTGCCCAATGATTCAACCACCCAAATACAAAGCATGCATGCACACAAAAGCTTATACCTTGAATAAAACTTTGTTGGTCTTAAAAGTGTCATTGGACTCAGACTTTGTTTTGTCACTTCAGGGTTCACTTGTGGCTAGGAGAAGGCTCTGCAGAAGGCTCTGTGTTCCTTTTAAATGTCTTTTTCCCCTCCATTGAAAACAATGGAGGATGGGGGCACCTTCTTCTGGGGCTTATAGAATTGGATCTCCTGGTCCAATCTTTTTGAAACTTGGGGGCAGGGGTTGAAAAGTGGCACCAGCAGCTATGCTGCAAATATGGTGCCTCTGCCTCAGAAAACAGCCCCCCTCCAGAGCCCCAGATACTCCCAGCTTGATTCTCCATTATAGCCTATGGGGACCATTGAATTTGAGATTTTTCAGGGTGGCCATTTTTGGACAGCTGAATCAGCAGCTCACTTGGTAACCAGCTGAGAAAATGCCTGGTAAATACCGATAAGGGGGACAAGCCAAGGGGGTCACTTGGGAAGCAAAAGTTCCTGTATTGCCATGGGGCATCAAGACATGTTTTCTATCATTTTCATTTAGCCCAGAAGAAGACCCATCTCTCTACTCAGCCAACCTGACCACATGCATCTATGCCACAGTGACCTGGAAACGAGACTGTTATAATGCATTCTACATTGATCTGCTCTTGGAGTCAACTTGGAAAGTCCAGTTGGTACAGAATGCTGCAGCTTGGTTACTACAGGGAGCTAGGAGTAAGCATATTACACCCATTCTGAAGTCATTCCATTGGCTACCTAACAGGTCCAGATTAAACATTACAGTTTTTAAAGAGTTGGGTCCAAGAGTTGGCCTAGCAACCCTATCTGGAACAGATGGGGCATAGTCCTCTACCATGCAGGGGTTTCCTTGAATTCCATGCTCTCCCCCAGACGTTGTTTCTGGGTCCCTGACCCCTCATCCGAAGCTTCTGAGACAGAGTCCAGAGCCAACTCAATGGGGGTCATGAAAGAAGTTGCCACACACATGTCCCCTCCCCATGATCAACAATGTTCTGAAAGTAGTGTCACTGTTCATGGGCAGGGGGTGTATACATGGCCACTTCCTCTGCATTGATACACTCTCCATCTGGCCAGGCAATTGCTCTGAGACAGGCGTGGGGGCAGCATGCTGGTGCCCACTCTCCCTCCCCCCACAATGAGTCAATGTGCATGGGGGTTGTCTGTATGAGGATATTAGCAAAGGGGGGACGTGGGAAGCTACAATGGTACAGTTCGTAATACTCATGGTGGTGGAAATTGCCATCAACTCACAGCTGACTTATGGCAACCTCATAGGGTTTTCAAGACAAGTAACATTAAAGGTGGTTTGTCATTGCCTGCCTCTGCATAGCAACACTGGACTTCTTTGGTGGTCTCCCATCCAAATACTAATCAGGGCCCACCCTTTTTTGCTTCCAAGGTCTGATGAGATTGGGCTATGCTGGGCCCTCCAGGACAGGGCTTATAATACTCATATTGGATGAAAATATAATACTACTGTTTTGGAAATAGACTCACAATGGTTCCAGTCACATGGGCCGGAAAAAGCGAAGGGGGGAGCATGGCTGTTTGCCCCAGAGCACAATAACATGCGGCCGCCCGATCACACGTCCCGTCGTGGTTCCGTGGTTAGGGGGTGAGGTGCCAATCACACGGCTATCCAGCAGTGCGGCAAAGAAGCGACGCGGCGTGATCACAGCAGCAATCGCTAGGCGCTGCTCCCATGGCAAACGGGTGTTCGTTTTACCGCAGTTTTTGCGCATGCACCGTTGGGCCCTTTTGCGCATCCTGCGAAGACTTGGGAGGAAAAAAAACCCTTATTTGCGAAGGAACATCAGCGGGCACCGGATGCCATGGGAGTCCACTGGAAATGTAATCAGATGCCCGCCCTTGCCCGCGGTGTCCGGAAACCAGTACCTCGTAGGTACTAGTTTTTTAGTCTGCATCTTCAGCAGGTTAGCAGGACACCATGGGATAGCCATGGGAGCACTACGCTTCCCAGATGTTGCAGTATGATCGCGCCCGGAAAATCCAGCTATCATCCGTATCTTTAGCGTGGCAAATGCTCCGTGTGACCGGGGCCAAAGACCATTTTTACAAACTGTATGTTGTTGGCCTAAGAAACTTGCACAGGATGATGGCTCTATAATGTCATGAACATGTAAAATAACAATAGTAGAAAGTATGTACTAGAGTTGCTTGAGTGTTTTAGCTTAAATCCTGCTTGCCTGTTGCAAGCAGGGAGTGGACAGTTTGGTGCAAAGTTTCAGTTGCTCACAAGCATCTCAAGCCCATTATCCAGGCTGCTTTCTGCACATGTGGACAGACATCTCAATACACATTCAATTCCCTCCTGCTGTGCCTTGCAAATGGTTTCAGTGAAGGAGCAAAAAGAATCAGTCATGCGGCGGGGAGGGGAACCAACCTATGTGAAACTCTTAAAAAGTGTCATTCAGGGTTCTGTATCTGCATCTGTCTAGATCTCCAACAGCTGCAAAGTGTACATTTTCTCATGGCCCAATGCGAATGAAAGTTTTCCATCATCGACAACAGGTATAAAATCCTATCCTTTCACAGTAATTTTATTTTTAAAATGGTATGTGCAGCACAAACAGGCAAGAACAAGTAAATTTTGAAAGCAAGTACACTGATCAGGAATAACTTCTGCAATGTGATTGCTGACTCATGGAGGAAGTCTGTTCAGTACTCAGCAGGGCTGTCAACCTCCAGGTGGGGACTGGAGATCTCCCAGAATTACAACAGACTACATAGATCATTTATTTCATGCTTATTTATTTAAAACATTTATTCCACTTCTCCCAGAGAGCAGGGATGCTTTGTTAAGGTGGGCCATGTGGCATTATACCCTACCATGGTCCTTCACCTCCCTAAACTCCACTCTTCCAGCCTCCAGCCTCAAATCCCAAGTTATTTCCAAAACCAGAGCTGGGAACCCTAGCTGAGCCAGGCTGTAACAACAGGAAGGTTATTGCAGATGGCAAAAATTGTATGTTCACCTGTTAAATACTTTCCCCAAAACATTCTCAATATGCCTGGTATCTACCCATTGCATAAATGAATTAAAAAAACATATTAGGGCCCAGGTCACATGGGCCGGAAAATGTGTGGGGGGGGAACGTGGCTGTTTGCCCCGGAGCAAACTAACACGTGACCGCCAGATCCCACGTCCCGCCGACGTCCCGTGGTTTGGGGGAAGGTGGCGATCACACGGCGATCCTGCAACGCTGCAAAGAAGCGGCACGGCATGATCTCACCAACGGCATGCACGATTCTGTGGAGCAACGGAACTTTCGCTTTCCTCTTCATGCGCATGCGCCGTTGGGTGCTTGTGCGCATCCTGTGGAGACTTGGGGGGAAAAAAACCTGTTTGCGACGGGACATGGGCGGGCACCAGATGCCATGGACTACCACTGGAAACGCGATCAGATGCCAGCCCTTGCCCCACGGTTTCCGGAAACTAGTACCTCGGAGGTACTAGTTTTTAACTCCGCATCTTCGGCGGGAAGCCTTGGGTTCGCCATGGGAGCCCTACGCTTCCCAGATGTTGCGGTGTGATCGTTCCTAGAAAATCCGCTTATCATATGTCTCAGTAGCATGGCTAATGCTTCGTGTGACCGCAGCCACGGTTGATTATACTGCATGATGAAGGTTGAATATGTTGTGTTCAATCATGTTTTTTCTTTGAGAGCAGTCAATAGATCGCTATCTTGAGCAACTTGGCTGGGGAAGGGCTCTTCCCCAGGCTGAAGAACTTGGCAGGTATCTTTCATGAAAAAATCTAAGGAAATCCCACACACCATTGCCTCTGGACCTCCAAAATCAGGGT
>NW_015165237.1:884448-922096 GCF_001447785.1 Gekko japonicus | reverse complement strand
TGAATGGTGACTCCAGCAAGCTGCTTTCAAGGCAAATGAGAAACAGAGGCCATTTGTCATTGCCTTCCTCTGCAGATATTTCCTTGGAGATCTCTCTCCTACCCAGGTGCCAACCCTCCTTAGCTTTTGAGATCTGATGAGATTGGGCTATATACCATGTTGCCTTCCCTCCCTTTAAGATCTCTGAGAGTGTGGGAATTAAAAGGGACCGTTTGAGAAACTTTCAGTTTTCAAAAAGTGTGCAAAAGAAATACTGCTGTGAACACAATCCTTAAATAGCCCATTTTTCTCTGTTCTCCTTTGCTCAAATGAAGTTCATTTTTGAGGATGAAAAACAAAGTGACAATAAACAAAGAATATAGTCCTATACAGAGAGCAATTCTGAAGATAGATTTGCTTCATTTGAGTATTTGTGATAGCAGAGCTTGCTAATTACTTTTTGAGTCATGCTTTAATAAAAAAAACCCTAATATTGCTACTCTGTATTCTCAACAGACTAGTTCTATACAGCTGGAATTTGCTAATTCACAGCAACAACTGAAGACATGGAAAAACAATTTGATTTTGCAAATTAGTGAAGAGGTAAGTGAGCATTAGCAGATATTAACATTAACAGCAAATGCATTTATGGTACCTTATGTTGTCAATTGCCATTTATGTTTATTATATTCAGGATACTATTGCATAATGTATGTGATTTATGCCTGATGGTTTGGGTTGTCCTTCTTAATCATCTCATTCTTGATCATCTCATTAGCATCTTGCCTTTCCAGGGATTTCCAAACCGTGTTCTTATGTAAGAGCCCTGAGTTTCTCAGAAGGTTATCAGATATCCAGGCTGCAGTCTAGGATAATATAATTCTGTTCCCACAAGGCAACAGTGGCATGAGGCATACCTGGCTCATTGCCCTGCAGCAACTGAGGGTGTATACTAAATGTTGTCCTAGAACTTCTCCACAATTTATCAAGGCACATTGCACAGATTCATATCCACAAGGAAAGGGTTTCCAAAGAGTGAGATATTAGAAAACCATTGTCTAATCTAGCCCATCAAACCCACTTTGAGGTTGGTTTCTGGTTACCTTTTCCCATGTCAGATTTTAGGAGCCATTGGCATTTTAAAACAAATTGCTGATGACTATTGATCATTCTATTTCCCTCAAAACACTCCTCTCTTAAGATTCCGTAACACTGTCTTCTCTTGCTGACCCATCAAGACACAGCAGATTTATGGCAATCCTGTAGGATTTTCAAGACACGGGACAAACAGAGGTTGTTTGCTATTGCCTGCCTGTGCATAGCAGCCCTGGACTTCCTTGGTAATCTCCCATCCAAGTACTAACTAGGGCCAACCCTGCTTACCTTCTGAGAGCTGACAAGGTACACATTGTATGTTACAGCATAAAAACAGAATTTGGCCTATTTGAGGTTTCAAATCCATGCATCACATTTGCATATCCATGTCCCTTTATTGCACACTTGGAATTTCCTCCATAGCATAATCTTTATTTATTTTTAATTTTATACTCAGACTTCTTCCTCATTTCATCTACTCCTTTCCTTGAGAAGATATTATAGAACTTGGAAAAAGGCCCATTGTGGAAATAAATACAATGAGATCTAGAAAGAGGTTCTGGGCGGTTGCCCTGGCCTTGGACACTGAGTGTCAATTTGCTGTGGTGACCTCAGCAGGGTATAATGACACTGAGTCCACCATTTTCTCCAGAGGAACTGATCTCTGAACAGTTGCAATTTTGAGTGATCTCCAGCCCTCACCTGGAGATTGGACACATTTTACCTCAGAACAGCAAACTGTTTAGAATGTTAGAGGCAAAAGCCTATCAAGTCGCATATGCAAATGACCTCTGTGTTCTGAGGCAAAGGCCAATGAGGCTGCATATGCAAATGACCTCTGTGTTCTGACTGGCTATGGTGGGGAGAAGAACAGCAAACTGTTTAGAATGTTGGAGGTGAGACTCAAGCAATGCAGCCAGTGGATAGGGTCAGATTCTGAGTGACACACCAGGGCGCCAACCAATTCCGGAGCGTGTGGAATGTTCTAGAGAAGTGCCACCACCATTTGGCTTTTATATATAAGGGAGATTCTAATCGTTCTCTCTCTCTCTCTCTCTCTCTCTCTCTCTCTCTCTCTCTCTCTCTCTCTCTCTCACACACACCACACACACACACACACACACACCAAGTATTACATGCACATACTTTCATTCTAATATAGCTCATTCCAAAATCTCCCTTCCTTCACTTGATCTTTCGTCTTCTGTCCAATACCACCGCTTGAGCTGTCTCTCTTAACATTTCTTTCCATTTACCTAATTATACTATAAAACCACAATAATGGATATTGTAACAGAAATGGAATTTTATTTATCTGTCCTCTCACTGCAGCTTTATAGGACTATTAAGGTTTTACTGGGGAAAAAGAAGAGCTTACTTCTGAAGCAGAGGACTGTTAGATCCTTAAATGAAAATTAGGGAAGTTGAGATGAAAGAATTTCACTAAACATGTTAATTTACCAGACAGCAGTGCAAATCAGACACAGAACATGAACTAAAGGTGCCATATTTGAATCTTTATGGACTGATTTTCAGTGACTTTGGGCCCAATCCAATAAAGGATATTCACACATGCACATGAAGTAGGCATGTATTGTGGTGTACATTTAGTTTTCACTAAATCTGAGGAGACTGTTTGATGCAGTTGGTAATGCACAGTTATACTGGAAACCTTGGGGGTGCTGCTGGAAATATGCCTTTGTTTTCATACATGAATAGATTGTAGCCATGTGAGAAAGTTTGCCTGGTGAAGTGGGCAAACTTTCTTGCCACCTGGCACATAATAGCACATTATCTGCCCCCCACAGAGGGAAGGAGACGGTTCACATTGGTGGATATCTGTGGGGTGCACTGTTATCACACATTACATTATCTGCATGATGAACTGAAATAATTGCTCCCCCATGACCAAAACTCATAGCAGTCTAGTAGTAAATGACTGAATTGGGCCTATAAAGACAGAAACTGATGCTACCTATACTTGGATAGCTCACCGGGAAAATACCATACAACTTAAACATTTGGAAAATTCACTAATCCAATATTTGCTCAGTCAAAACCTTGTTTAGGAGACAACAGTAAAAGATTTCCTCACCACTCTAATTATGCCCTCTGCACATTTAAGAATTAGCTGATATATAATTAAAAATATGAAAGTTTGTAAGTACTGATAAGTGACTAAACTGGTTGAGAGCTTCTCAAGGATAGGACAGTGATGTATTAGTAACAGATAAGGCAAATAAGAATGAATACTAATGTCTGTGCACACGAAAATTTATACCCAGAATAAAACTTTGTTGGTCTCAGTGGTGCCACTGGACTCAAGCTTTGTTCTAATTCATATCTAGTCAGTGTACACAGTCATCCCCCCCCCAACTAAAAACAAATATATATTGTTGAAACGAACAGAATTCAAATATGCTCCTATTATCTTGTCATATGGATTTCAATGGAACAAATGTAGGGTGCTTTCACACACACTAAATAATGCACTTTCAATGCACTTTGCAACTAGATTTTACTATCTGAAATGGCAAAATCCACTTGCAAATAGTTACTGAAGTGGATTGCAATGGCATTATTTAACATGTGCAAAAATGCCCAAGGTCAGTTTTCTCTTGAGTCCCTTTCATGGTGGAACTATAAGGATCTTGTGAAGTGATCCATCACTTTCCCTCCCCAGTTCGTGTGTCTCCTGTGTGTTGCCCCTTACCAAAGGCAGAAGTGCAAGCTTGGAATTCACTAGTCTCTTCTTAAAATAAAACTTATCTTTATTATAGCAAAACATTCAGAGCCCTAGTTCCTAAACATTTGATATAATACACACAGAAAAGTAAAACATGCAGCAAAGTTTCCCCACCCCATGCAAGCGCATCGAGAGATCTCCCTGGCTGTCTCCTTTGGAGTCAGCTGAAGTCTGTAGTGAACCACCCATATTTATACCAGAGATCAAAGGGATCCCTTAATAATTGGATTGCAGTTAAAATTTAACACTTAGAAATTGAAGTTGTCTTTGAGTAAAATTGGTTTTCCTCCCTTGGTCTCACATGACAAGAGGTTACATTCCATTGGATCAATACAGGGTCATTGTTTTGTCCAGGTGTTCCCCACTCATGGGAAATAACAGTGCCTTGATGTTATCAGAGATGAAAGCAGGGTAGGAAATTGGGGGTACTGACAAGTTTCACATCTGTGGAGTTTGCCAATTTTCCAAATGGTCATATATCTCCTTGCCTAGGAAAATGATGTGGCCAGTCCCACATCAGTGGTTTTCCTGGGAAATGGAATGTTTTTACCTCCTTGGAATGCTTTTTACATCCTTGCATGTGTGACCAAGAAAGATATCCTCCTGGGACAAAAAGAGCTTGCAAAGACTCATGGGTTCTGATTCAAACAGGCCAAGGCTGTCTGCTGTATTGCTGGCAATGACAGGAGAACAGGTATGGACTTATTTGGTTCATTTTAAACTCAAACCCATATTTATGAAAATTCTTTCCACAATGCCCAGTCCCCAGGCTTCATTCAAAACATGCGTAAGCTACAGAGCTGAACAATGTTGTACTCCATCAAAAGTTCACATGGATTCTTCCACATGGTCACTGTATATGACAGGTCATGTGATTTCATACCTTCTCTGAAAAATAAATAAGCGAAAATGTTTACAGCTTCCTTCCCCTAGACCATTTACCCCTCTGTTCTTGAGGTTTACATTTCAAGAAACCAATTATTAGATTTCTTGCTTTCTTACCAGCATATTTCTTGATGTAGGGGAAAAAATGTTTGATGACTTTTATTAGAAGCCTTCTGTTAGGCGGACGTCTGTGGTTTTTTTGTTCATTTGAAGATAGTTTTAGCATCACTTCATTCATCTGATGAAGAAGTCAAAGGAAGTAACTACTTTATCAAATGAATTTTATTAGCCATAAAGGGAACTTCTATAAAGCTGAGGATGTGTCAAGATAATATTAATTGAGATATTTCCACTATTCACTAGCTTTGATTATTCAAACAAAACCACAACCCCTTTCTACAATACATATGTTTGCTTAGATAAGCCATCAAAATCAGAAATGGGATCAATGGATCTTCCATCGTGATTAAAACCTTTGTGAGTCTGTGTTGATTCATACTGCACTCTTGTGTTTGAGGAAAATTGACTGAAATAGAAATACAAGCACTAATACAGCAGCCTTTTGAAATATAATAAAAGCTGCAATTCTGTTCCCTGTGTCTAGCCACTTTCTGCAATTTGCACACCATGGCTCGTTCCATTACAATGGAAAAGGCTATTCACTTCAGGTTCTCTTGAACTCTGCTGTTTGAGAAAGACAGACGCCCACTGGTCACATCCATCATCCATGGGCCACATTTAGACCATCTGATATCTTTTTTTGACCCTTGGAGGACTTTCTAAATGGGAAGCAAGGTGTGGCTATGGTTTCACACATAAAGAAAATAATATGTAAGAAATAGAGATCGCCCTCACATTAAAGTTACGTAGTTCTTTATCTTGGGTTTTGTATGTAGTAGTTCAGTTTTGCTTCAAATAATTTGTTCCATAACTGTGAAGGCCGTAATGTCTGATGGCTCTAGTTCTATTACACCGCTTGTTTTTACAGTTAACATTTATGCACACATACATACACTTCGGTTTTGATTACAGAAGGAATCCTCACCCCAAAATACATCACTTGATCCTGGGGTTACAACCAAAAAAGAAGGTTGGGGGGAGGGGACATGGTGAGGGAGGCATCATCACAGGCATCGTTTCCAGCAAAACAAACAAACAAACAAACCCCAGACGTGATGATGGATAGTTCTAGGAATCATCAGAAACTCTACAGTAAAGCTTAGAGTAGGGGTGTACATTCAGCATAAGCTGAACCAAATACATACCAGCAGTGGACTGGCTGGAGACGGGAAGGGAGAGTGGGTCAGTTTCAGTTCCCACCCTTTCCAAGCAGAATGGACTGAAACTGACCATTGCCTTCCTTCCCCAAACTGCTCCAGCTTGGGGAGGGAAGGCAAGGCATACCTCCCCATCTGTCTTCCTTTACCCAGCCACCCCACTTCGGCGGGCCAGTTGGGGAAGGGAAGGGGGCATGTAAACATGCCTCCCCAATGGGTCTTCGCTTCCGCAGCTGCTCCACCATGGTGGGCCAGCTGGAAAGGGAAGGGAGAGTGGGTCAGTTTCAGTTCCCTCCACTTCCAAGGGATGCTCTAGGCTGATCCTGCATGGCCTGTATGGCCCCTTCCAACTCTGTGATTCTATGAAAACTACTGATTTTTTGTGTGTGTGCACACCCTTAGCCTAGAGCTACCCTGAGCTTTTTAAGAGTTTTTTTTAAAGTTCCAATTCTAAGGTCAATCTCCTATATCATTCCCCCCTTAGAACTTGGGAGAGGACCCCCCCAAGGTGCTGGTATTCAGTACCAGTGTGTAAAGGTAAAGGTCCCCTTGCTCGAAAGCCAGTCAAATCCGACTCTAGGGTTGCGGTGCTCATCTCCGTTTCAAAGTCGAAAAGCCAGCACTGTCCGAAGATGTTTCTGTGGCCATGTGGCCAGCATGACTAAACACCAAGGTGCATGGAATGCTGTTACCTTCCCACTGAAGTGGTACCTATTTATCTACTTGCAGTTTCTTGCTTTCGAATTGCTAGGTTGGCAGGAGCTGGAACTAGAGATGGGAGCTCACTCCGTCATGTGGCACACTCGGGTCTCGAACTGCTGAACTACCGACCTTCCACAGGCTGCAGATCAGTGTCTTAACCACTTGAGCCACCGCAGTGTGTACAGCTACAAAAAAAAAAAAGCTCTGGAGCTACCCAATGTCACTTCTATGGTTTTTTTTAACCTGAAATGGAACTCACTCCGTCATGTGGCACACTCGGGTCTCGAACTGCTGAACTACTGACCTTCCACGGCCTGCAGTTCAGCGTCTTAACCACTTGAGCACACCGCAGTGTGTACAGCTACAAAAAAAAGCTCTGGAGCTACCCAATGTCACTTCCATGGGGGTTTTTTGCCTGAAATGCCACAGTGCCACAAGTGCCACTGTCAATTTTTTTCATCCCACAGAAAACAGAATCTGGGGAGGGGGATCCCTTGCCCGCACTGGGAGACTTTGCAGCCCTACTTGATCCTCCAGGCCGGAGAGTAATTAGCCACTTTTCTGCTCCAGGTCACCATATATCCATTATGTTTTTTGCTGATATACCCTGAGTTAAAGAGCAGTTAACCCTCAGTTAAACCTGCTGGAGGAAAGGCTGGTAGATTTTCTAAGCTGAACATAGGCAAGTCTTGACGTTATAATGAGTGGCCCGCCATACTCATGACAGCAACAACACACAACATATAGAGGTTCCATGCTGGGGGATCAGAGAATTAAAATGGAACCTTTGAGAAGTTGCTACGGAGCTCCATTCAGCTACAGAGACTGAGTACAGGACCAAATTCCCTTCAACTTAAAGTATGGCTGAAGGATATAGCTTCTGATTATTGTGATGTGAAATGATCGATTTGACAGCAATTTATTATTTGTAATTTTTGCAAAGAAACCTTTGTGACAAATGTTCCCAGGTTCAGAAATGTAAAGTAATGCTTCTCTGATAATGTAATATATCTTTCTGTTTAAACATTTCCATAAAGCGAATTAATTCAGAGAATGAGATCATCTGTCTCTCTCTAAGTAAGCAAGTCACTCTTTGTTGGCTCCTCTGGTTTGTTTACTTTGTTTTAATAAAGACTCTACGATTGAATGGTAACATCACTTGATTTTCAGGCCATCACATTTGGATCACTGAAATTAGTGTAAACAACATTTTCATGCGATTAATTTTACCAGGCTTTTATTTTGCATTGCTAGGGAATGAGTGGAGACATTATTATGATCTGGCGATATATAGCATTTACATAATAGGTAAAATTTTCTCCAGTGGACTCATAATCTAAGGAACAATGGGGGGATAAAAGAAGGTGAGATGCTGCTGTTGCAGTGGTAATTTCCATACTTTGGCCTGAGAAACACATTAATTCAAAAAATAAGTATCTGTGAGCCCAAAGTACCCAACACTGCTTATTCCACTGGTGTATCACTCACAGCTCTGGCCTTGTACGCTTCCAATAAACTTCCATAAGTGGAGATTAATTCTGCACTAAGTGGAGTAGCATCATTCAGTCATTTCCAATGCTAAGACACATTTACTGGCCTTCAAAGGGGATGAGTCCAGAACAGTAGCATATATTCAACCAAATTCCTTCCTCCTACAGAACATTTCTATTTGTCAAAGAGGCAAAGTGCTTTTCATGATTTTTTCTCCTATACAACCACCAGGCCCAAATAACAAGTAACAAGACAAAACTCCAAAGTGCACCAAAGTCCAAACTGCAAAGTGCAAACTACAAACCAGAAGTCTACAACCTAACCAAAGAGAACCAGGGAAAGAACTGAGACCCTAGGCCAGGCAGGCCTCACCCCCACCACCCCACAACCCACACACCAAGCCCAAAGAAGAACAGTAAAATAAGAAAATGTTACAAAACCTGTTGTTATAATAAGTCAAACCAGTTGCTGCCTTCAGTCTTTTCCAGCCAGGCAGGCAGGAATGGATCTGAACTGAAGTCCACAGTCCCTGAGACAGCAGAGTGAGTCTGGCTCAGAGCAGCAGCTGAGGCAAAAGCCTGCCATATGATCTCCAAACCTCTCTCAGCAATGGAGTCTACCTCAGCCAGACCTTTGCATTTTTGCTCTCTGACCATGCACAGAAGAATTTCAAAAAGGAATAAACTTCTGTGATTGGTTAAAGAGCAGTGTTTCCCCCTCACCTGAAATCCTAGCGGGAAAATTGTCACTGCTCCTGCCCCCCCTTCTGTTCAGTGCCCTGAAAACCAGAGCAAATGGTGGGAAAGAGCCAGAAATGGAAGGTAAGTGTACTCCTTTAAAGTGTAATCCTCTCCAGAGCTGCTATTCAGTATTGCTGAAAAAAGTCAAATAAAAGCTGAATAATTTTGGCTTTTTTTGGTATCAATCATATTGGTAGCCGAAAAGAGTCTCCAATTTGAAAACAACTTTAAAATACCTGGAAGGTATTCTGCACTAAGTGGAGTAGCATCATTCCTAATCATTTTAATCTGCTCTGGTTAGTCTTCACTTGGATTATTGTGTTCAGCTTTTGGCGCCAAGATGAAAAGTGTCCAGAAGAGGGCAACAAAGATGGTGAGGGGTCCGGAGACCAAGTCCCAAGGAAAGGTTGATGAATGCATATGATGACAACATATGATGACTGTCTTATCAAAGTTATCAAATGTGTCTTTTAAAAATGTAGAAGAAACCACCTTGGTTGATACAGTTACTACTCCACTAGATCCCTGTACATTTTCTTTCTTGGAAATGTTTCTGGTGAAGCAAGACTACCGTCTTCTACAGGATAGCACAGCTAGGGGAAAAAATGTGTGCATGATTAAAAGAGTTCTCCCTAACATTATTTTTCCCCACCTGAGCTTGTCAGAGATGGTAATGGCAACCTTTTTCTTTTCCTGGAAGAAATGAAATGCAAAGGCACTCCTTTAACAAGACATAACAGTTTTGACAAACCACAGTACAAGAAATGCAATAATCCCACATAAGTGTTTAGTCATTCATCTCCCAGTCATGATAATTATGGCTGTCAAACACAGTGGCGTTGTGTACTTCTTTGTCCAGAGGGTTTCTTATTTTCCTCTTCCATCTCTCACTGTCAATGGGTAGCAGCCATCAATGTCAGTGTCAATGGCTACATCAGTATTTGTGGCAGCATCAGAACCTTCCACTCCAAATGCCTGTGCTTCAAACTGCCAATCTCCTTGCCACAGCGCAAGAGGGAGGATGGTGTGTTACTCTATAACACTGAAAATGCACTTCAGCGTGTTTTGAATAAAGAGCGCTCGTGTAATGGGAACAGCCTGTTCAGCAACAGCCAAAAGAGACAGAGTGGTGGTCAAGGTAGTCTCAGTAATCCATATTCATCAGTACCTCTTTGCTATGTACCATGTATTCTACTGAGGAAAAGAAAATGAAGATGGAACCTGGCCCTTTGATGGATTTTTGACACAGTGAAATAGAAGGGACAAGGATTATGCGACTAATACTGCACAATGGCTCAAAGTACAGCAGGCAATTTGTCTTAGAATTGTACCTCCAAATAGAGACGGAGATGTCAGATAGAGTTGCTCAGAAGATGGGATTGCAATAAGGAAACTCGGATTGTTCTGTAGATCTTGGATATTGCTTCACAAAGTGAATTACAATCTTGGGGATGAAGGGTGCCTAATATGATTTTGAATACCACGTTTGACAATATTTTGGAGAATCTTGCAGCTATTCGGATGCAGCAATTTTTTAAAAAATGAAAACATAATTAATTTTGGACTGGTGACTGGAAACTGGGGAAGAGTTAAACTAGAGACCAGAGTTAAGATGGTAACATTCCCTCAAGGTACAACCTCCAGTCTAGGGTTGCCAACCTTCAGTTGGTGGCTGGAGATCTCTTGGAATTACAGCTTGTCTCCAGATGACAGAAATCAGTTCCTTTGGAGAAAATGGCTGTCATGGAAGGTGGACGGCGTGGCATTGTACCCTGCTGAGGTCTCTCCCCTCCCCAAAATCCACCCTCCTTAGGATCCATCCCCCAAATCTCCAGGTATTTCTCAACCCAGACCTGAAACCCTACTCCGGTCCTATAACATCCTCTCCCTTAACCTGTCTCTTCCTCCATGCTTGCTCTATTTAATCTTTTCTGTTGCTATCCAGTTCACATAAATCTACATCAGTCAAGAATAATACCTGCAAATCAGACAGGTTATACTAATGGACCAAAACAGATATTCTATTCACAGGAGGTTACAGAATCTGAGCAGAATTCAAGACACCACTGCAATATAAGGAGATGCTAGTGGTGTACAATGTAAGTAGGAACGAGCAGAGGCATAGGTCCTTGGTTCAAGGGCTACAAATCAAAGGCAGAGGATTACAAAGGATTAACACTTATATTGCCAGTCTAAAAGCAAAAAATGAGATAAACATTTCATATGCAGAGAATGAACATGTATTAGGTCCCTCAGTGGAAACAAGTTTTCTCAGCCTCTGCTACCAGGATCAGAACCAAAATTGGACCTGATTAAAACTTAGAAAATCTGAACAGGTTTATGTTTTCTCCAAACAATGGCTTTGTTTTCAGGCCAAATGTATGAATGATAGTGAGTCATGTGGTCAATTTATGTTGCAGATGTCAGAGCTCCTAGAGAAATCAGTTCCCAAAAACAATAATTCAGAAGAAGTAAAGTTTATTGAGACATTGATAGGATCCAGATTCATAATGTACTTTGTTAGGACTGAGGTCCAGCGAGCAAAGCTAGCAATTATAGCATAATCAAACATACATCAGTGGCTCTTGGCCAATCACTTCTAAGCAAAAAGCCCGCCAAGCTAATGCTCTAAGATTCCCAGGGGAAAAGGCAGTACAGGTCTCAAGGTTACATGGCTATATGAGACACCAGACAGGTAATGATCAGAAACGAAACCATACATTCCAGCTCGCACACACCCCACCTCTCCATGGCAGACAAGCTCCAGACAGGAGCTTTGGTTGACAGCAGACACACAACTGAGAGCCAGAGTGGTATAATGGCTTAAAGTGTTTGACCAGGATCATTGAGTCCCAGATTCAAATCTCTAATCTGCCATGCAGGCTCACAGGGTGCTTTGGAGCCAATCACACACTTTCAGTCTAACCTACCTCACAGGATTTTTACAAGGATAAAAATAGAGGGGATAACAATTTAAGGTGCTTTGGGTCCCCATTAGGGTGGCTAATATCAGGGTGGCACCTGGAGTTCTCCCAGAATTACAACTGATCATCAGACTACAAATATATCTTGCCCTAGAGGAAATGGCAGCTCTGGAGGATGGACTGTAGGGAATCACATTTTCCCCGCCTCCTAAAACTCTGCCCTCCACAAGCTTCACCCCCCCCCCAAATATCCAGGAATTTCTGAAGCCAATGTCGGCAACCCTAGTCTTCACTGGGGTCAAAAGCAGGGTATAATTAAGTAAATAAAATGTGAAGTAAGACATCTGCACTTGAGGAAAAATGCATGGAGTTTCCAGAAGACATTTCAGACTCCCCAATCTGAAGAGCATTGGATGGTTAAAACTCAACAGAACTGATTAATTCCACTATCTTCCAAAACACTTTCGAGTGGAATTGAGTTGCTCCAGTCACGCCTACTCAAATTATCCTTAAAACTTGGCAGGATAAGACAGGGGTCCAAGCTCACTTAACATTCCTTAATCATTAGTCTGAGGGGATGCTATGAAGGCATCTGAGGAAACACATAAGAACATAAGAGACGCCAATGTTGGATCAGGCCAAAGGCCCATCCAGTCCAACACACTCTGTCACACAGTGGCCAGAAATACCAGGTGCCATCAGGAGGTCCACCAGTGGGGAGTATTCATACACAAGAGAGTATGAATTCAAAAATGTTAAGAACACACCAGTAACCTGAAGAGAGTTTCAGGTGGAGAGCTATGTTAGCCTGTCGTATAACAATAATTAATTGCTGTCAAGTCTCAATTGATTCCTCATGACTCCTCATGCAATGACCCCTCATGGGAAATAGAACAAAATTTGAATCCAGTAGCAACTTAGATACCGGCAATTTTTTTTCCCAGGGTACAAGGTCTCATGAGACAAAGTTCGCTTCAAAGTTCACTACACACTAGGGTTCCCAAGTCCATTTCGCTCTGCGGCGGGGGGTTCCCGGACGGCGTCTTGAGCATAGAGTTTTCCCCTCAGATGGCTGTGGCCCCACACCCAGCGTTCCGCTGACATGCACGCCGGGGTGGGGTTCCCCCCGGGGCCCGATTCCACGGCGGCGGAAATTGGGCCTCCAAAGTGAGGGATTATCCGCCTCCCGGGGTGGGGGACTTGGCAGCCCTACTACACACATTGAAGCTTTTTTGTGAGGTGCATGACTCAGGCACTTCACTTACCAGTCATTTCATACTTCCATCCCCCCAGTCTGTGGGAAAAGTCATCTTTGTTTAACTCTTTTAAAGTCATGTAAACAAATGACCGCCACCTCATCTTGTGCTGATGAATTCCATAATTTTGGTCCATGTTCTGTGAAGAAGTACCCCATTTGCTTCAATCAGTGTGAGATAAAATGAATGAATTTTTGTCTGGATCAAGGCCATCATTCTAGTTATTTATTCCACAAGACTTCAATTCTGCCAAATAGCCAAGCTTTCAGACAGGTTTACAATAATCAGGGGGGGAAGAATTAAAACCATTTTTAAATGATCATTAAAATCATCACTGCTTTACTGAGTGGTGGAAAAAAAGAATATAATGTATGAAAAAGGACAAATTAATAAGATAAATTCTGGTCCACCAGTCTGAAGGCTTTCCATTATACTTTGACAATGCCTGAGGCATTATACTTCAACAAGGAACTCAGGTAGTATTTTTCAAGGTTATGCTTACTATTTATTTTTATTGCCTGTGCAAGCATTTATATGACTACTTTAAAAAAAGGGTTTCTACCATGTTGTCTTCCAAATGCTATTCTTAAACCTCAGGACTACCAAGGTGAGATATAGAGGTAGAAGACATTTCTTTGTGAAGAAAGTTCCTATATCACTGTCAAATTTGCCATGCCAAATCATCAGTCATTTCAGTCATACAGCAGAATGAACCTTTTTTCTCCCACTATCGTACAGGATACATTTGTTATACTTCTCAGGAGACCGATTTGACTGATACACACTGGGTTTACAGTGAAACTGTAAGAGCTACCTTAAACGATATCACAACTAACATGAAGCTCCATCATCTCCCACAGAGTACAGGGATAAAAGAAGAATATTTCTCAATTGGCTTGGAATTTGGGAAGCTGCCCACTTAAAGTTATGCTTAGAATAAAAAATGTCCACATTGTACATGTAACTTCAGGAATAGTTAAAAGAGCAAGAAAATAAATGAGGTGCCTTTAAGGTTGGCAGGCCATGCCTGGAAACCAGTGGGAGCTTTGGGGGCAGGGACATGGGGGGCATGTCATCTGCACCATGACATCACTTCCAGGGAAAAGTAAAAAAAAAAGAACTACCATGGGTTAAGAGGAGTTGACAAGGGGGCAAGGGCAGTTGAAATTCTCAATAGAATATCATAATCCTCTTTCACAGACCACACAGAGAGGGGAGAACCAGAAAGACGATGACAACAACAACAAAACAGTTACTAATGACCCCAGTAACAATACTATCAAGTTATAACTTCTGAATTTTTCTACTGGCCATTATTTCCCCACTGGTACAGCAACCATTCGCTGCCCTACCAAACCTGGCAAATCAACGTACTTTCAAAGTTAAAATGTAATTAAACAGCCTTCAAGAAAAACTGTCCACCATTAAAGATATTAATCTCAGAAGTCATTTACAGGCCAAGGAGGTTCTACAATTTTTATAAATTTCTCTGAAGTCCCTGTTAAAGGCGTCAATGTCAAATCTTAAAAGTTCATTTTTTCCTGTAGATATTTATTGTTAGCATTCGAATCCCCACTCTGCAATGGAGGCTTGCAGGGTGACCTCGGACGAATCTTGGCCTAACCTACCTGACAGCATTGTTGTGAGAATAAAAGGGATAAAAGCTGCTAGGTTACTACTGATGGGGAGTGGAGGGGGGGAATGGACAGAGGTAAATAAATAAATAATTCTCCACACCAAACAAAACCAGGAAAAAATCCATTAGGGGGGGGGGGGAACAAGAGTCAAATGTTATGACCTTTTAATACAAAACACAAGAAAGCACAAGAAAGGAAACTTGACTGCAGCCTGCATACCCTGTATGTGATTTGGCAGTTCACATCTCAGAAACAATTAAATGCTTCTGAACTTTGTTGGGAGGGGTGTTGTTTCTCAGGGGGAGATAATGCAAGAGGGTTTCACAACCCCTGTTTCTGTGTCCCAGGCCCCAGCTGTGCACGAGACTGGCAAAAAGATTTCCCTTAACATGCAGGAACAGGCTGCCACATTTGCAAGGCACAGGGAAAGCCTCTGGAAGGAATCAGTAGATCAAGTTGTTTGCAAAAGGTCAAAAGGGGGGGGGATCTGTCAAGGTTCGCTGGGACACTTGTTGGAATTCTGTCAATAAGTATCTTACCAGGATTACAGAGGGAAAGATACTATCCAGGGCCCAATCTGGCACAGAGGAGCACACTTTTACCTGCTGTATTTGTACAACAAGGTTAAGGAGAAACGGTGGAGAGAGAGGGTGTAATGAAAGGCTTTCACCCTTCAGCAAAACTCAAGCAAGGACAAGCTGGAAACCAAGGAAGAGGGAGCAGAGTTCAAGTGTGCAAAAGAGGGGGGGGGAACCCATCTCATCTATGGGAGGAGAAACTTCTCAGCAACTTGGCCATGGCAACACCACTTGTACATCACATGCGAGAGGTGGAATTTGCCCCTGCGAGTCCAGGGAGGCAAAAGAACGTTTCGCCCGCCCCACCCCCCGTGCGGGCATTGCAGCTGCCACCGAGAACAGCGCTGGCAGCCATAACTTTTTAAAGAGCCCCTCCCGAGAGCTGGGGGAGCCAGAATGACTTCTCGTGTGTGATGTCTGAGCGGCGCTGCTCGGATATCACACGCGAGAGGTGGAATTTGCCTCTGTGAGTCCAAGGCCACCACCCCGGGGGTCAGGGAGGCAAAAGAACGTTTCACCCCGCCCCTGCGTGCAGGCATTGCAGCTGCCGCTAAGAACAGCGCCAGCAGCCATGACTTTTTAAAGAGCCCCTCCTGAGAGCTGGGGGAGCCAGAATGACTTCTCGTGTGTGATGTCTGAGCGGCGCTGCTCGGATATCACACGCGAGAGGTGGAATTTGCCTCTGTGAGTCCAAGGCCACCACCCCAGGGCTCAGGGAGGCAGGGGAACGTTTCGCCACCCCCCCATGTCCCAACTGATGGCTGGTGCGAGCAGGGGGCGGGGCTTATGTGCCCGCCCCCTGGGCTCCTGACTGGCGGAACGGTGCTCCTGTGTTCTCCGGCAGGAACTGAGGCCTGTGTACAGGGTCAGCTTGTCCCCAAAAGGGGGGGGGGAGTTAGCTGGATCATCCCGGAAAATGGTAAGGAGGGTTTTTATAAAGCCTTGTGTGCAGATGTGAGGTAAACTGGCCTGATGTTATAATGATCTGAGGCAGAAAGTGGAAAGGGGCTCTTACTCTGCCTCAAAGTCCCCCCCCCAATTGAATGAAATAGCCAGATGAAAACGAAGACAAGCTTGCAGACATTAATAATTCTGGGAAAACAGCTGAATTAATCTGGTACAAATTTCCTTACCAGTGCAAACCATCTGTCCCTTAAAGGGTTTTAATATAGGTGATCCATCTGCCTGCTGGAGGCATCTGTGGTGGAGCATCTGCAGGAGTTAAACTAAAAGGACTGTCTGTTTTGTGGTGATAGGGTTGCCAACCTCCAGGGGGTGCCTGGAAATCTCCTGCTATTACAACTGATCTCCAGGCAACAGAGCTCGGTTCACCTGGAGAAATGGCTGCTTTGGGAGTTGGACTCTATGGCATGATGCACCAATCCCTGCCCTCCTGAGGCTCCACCCCCAAATCTCCAGGTATTTTCCAACCTGGAGCAGGCAACTCTGTGTAATGACCATTAACCTCTGGGTTTAGCTGTGTATTTTTTTAAAAAATGAACAGTGTTCCAGTGGTTCTAGAATGGCTCAGGCAATGACAGATTTCCTAAGAGAGCATGACAGTTGAACCTTTCTCTTCTACCCAACTGTTACAGGACCCCCACCCCCTTAGGGTTGTCAGCTTAGTTTAACCACAATTTAAGATAATTTTATTATTATTATCAGGGGTTTTTTTGTAGAAAAAGCCCAGCAGGAACTCATTAGCATAATAGGCCATACCCAACAGCAGGAACTCATTAGCATAATAGGCCACACCCCTGATAGCAAAGCTCATTGGCACATAAGGCCGCAACCCCGTGTTACCAGAAGTGTGGTCATCCAGCCACACCCACCTTTTGCTTCTTATTCTGTTTACCTTTTGTTGTCAAAACCCAGGGCTTTTTTTTTTTGTGGCAGGAACTCCTTTGCATGTTAGGCCACACACCCCTATTGTAGCCAATCCTCATACATTTCTGCTGTTGGGTGTGGCCTGTTAATGCTAATGAGCTCCTGCTGGGCGTGGCCAACTCAGGAGCCAGCTGGAACTCCGTTCCTGTGCGTTCCTGCCCAAAAATAGCCCTGACATTATTTTAAAATGTAATTATTCTTTTTTTTCCAATTCAACTCCAACACATTTTGGTTGGGGGTATCACTGATTTCTGTATATCAACAAACAGCCACAAGTACACGAGCGGGCCAATTGTTCTTCTGTGGAGTTGATAGACTAACTGGTAACCCCACTCAATCATTTCCCAAGAATTATAGCTTTATTTAAAGGGGAGGGAGAGAGGTCGGAATTGCTAAATGCAGCAATGCATAAGGGTATGTTAATACAAGTTACCCATATACAACAAGTTTCTAGGAGGCCTTGTGTAACTATGAATGTGATTGAATTTAAAGGTATTGAAATATGGCTTCATACATATGAAACAACCAGAGATGTTGGAGTGTACCTATTAACTAATTCATTCTGGATCTAGGCTGCCTGGTAGACAGTCTTCCATATTTTATGAAGTGCACATGCCAAGATCCTGGAATAAATCATAGCTATATTGAAATTGGATTGTGAAATACAAGTCGCAGACCAGGCCTGGGGCTGTTTAAATTAGTCCCTGGACTGCAGGTGAGCATTCATCTCCTTATTACAAATCATTGGTATTTCTGTCTGCATTACCACCCTCACTATTTAAGCAGCCTTACTTGATGGGCCTATCTGTGATTCCTATCATTCATCTGCATAGAAAGACTCTTTTCTCTTTGTCTTTTGAATGATCTGGATTCACGTGGTGTGAATAAAAGAGATACATTTCGGAACAGGAGCAGCAGGTCACAGTCTTTGAAGATCCTCTCTTTCAGAAGGTTAGACCATCTTTTTTAGTTTTCCGCATGAAATGCTACTTCTCAAGCTTCCTCTTTCTTCCTTACCTCAGCAAAGGTTAACAATTGTAATGCAAAGAAAAGCTTAATCTGATTCCATTAAAATTAAGCCCCCCTGAAGCATTCTTGAGTGGAACCATGTTTCTGGAGCATGCCAATTTGGTATAACTTGCAGTCTCGGAATGGCATGGCATCCCGCTTCCTATGAGGTAAGCACCACTGAACTCAGCAGGACTTGAATCCGAGGTTAAGAATAATTTGAAATCATTGGATTCAGTCCTACTAGATGTCAACAACAGAAGTAATCCATGTAATTGACCTCTCTCTCCCCCTCTCCCACTTTCTTTGTTCTTTGAGCTGTCTGGGCCCCTAAGATCTGCCCCTGGAGGTTTTTTGTTTTTGTTTTTTTAGGCCCCCCGGAGGGGATTTTTTATTGCATTTTTAATAGACTACAAACTACAACAAAAAATAGGGAAGGGGTAACTACATCTAGGGAGAAAGGAAAGAAAACCACTACTAACTAAAACCCCAAGTATAGGAGATCATAACAATAGCTTATATAAATGTTAATCTTAAATTGCTAGTATTACTTTGAACATAGTTGGTGATGCTAATTTTTTTATCTTTTTATTCAGATGCCCCTGAAGGTTTGGGGACTCTTGGGAACGTAATTGGACTGTTAGGGCAAAATGGCAGGCTGCATCTGGAAGGGGAAATCAGAAGAAATCCCTCTTTATGAGAGCTGTCTATCAAATGAGTAAGTGTTTGCAAAACGAGCAAGGGGAGACTCCTACTGAGCCCACTTTCTTTATTGTGGCTCCCAGGTCCACAATCCTCTCTGTCTCCAAGGTTCTCCTGACCTTCTGGAACAAGTTTTTGGAAGGTGCAAGAAGCTTCAATGGAAAAGGAGAAATAGTCCATTCCATGAATTTCCCATTCACAGTATGTTCCAACCCACTGTGCCATAAATCTGTGTTACTCAATATACTTAGCCTGCTTGACTCCCCGAAAAGAACCCAAACATCCTAAGTGCGCAGGAGGATTATAGCCTACATGAAATCAGCTAAAAACTACTGATTCTTTGTTGGGGAATTTCTAGCTTTCTACCCTCAGGGACCACGAACATTTATCCTCCATGCATTACAGAGGCTTGTGAGTCATGTTCTAAGATCAGCACTCCAGTTGTCCTGTGTGAACGTAGTATGTTCTGTATTTATTTATTCATTGGAAACATGTACATCTTCTCTTGCCCCCAAAAGGGCTCAAGGCAGCTTACAATATGGTGATCTCATGGGAACTAATAACAATTTTATTATTTATTTATTTATTTATTTCAGCTTACTACCCCGCTCTAACCCCCTGAGGGGTCTCTGAGCGGCTACAGTTACTCATTTATCCCTAACCTATGGCCACAATTATTGGGGGTGGGGACAATCCCTACCGGCACCCAGTGGAGGGGTTTTTCTCCCAGGTCAGCTACGTCGACTTTCGGCGTCACTCAGCTTCTGGCTCCTTTCTGGCGGTCTTTCAGTGGCGGAATGGTCGGGCCCTTCTGTCATGCAGCATGCTCCGGCGTGGCCTTGGCTCAGTCCTCGCGGCTCCGCCCTGCCTGCGCTGTCCACGCTCGTGTGTCGTCCTGGCTCCACCTCTCCGCCGACGTCTGTTCCGCCTCCGATGTGCCCGGACACCATCTTTGCCGCTCGCTGCTTGCCACTTTTCGCCTTCCACCGAGCTCCGACGCTCCAACAGCCCCCACAGCGGGGGAGGGTGCCCCCTACCTTCTAAGGTAGGTTCCCATTTATCTACTTGCGCATTTTTGATGTTAATTGGCGCTTTCGAACCGCTGGGTTAGCGGGAGCTGGGACAAGGGCCAGGTGCTCACTCTGGCCGCGGCGGGTCTCGAACAGCTGTAACAGCTGTTCGTGGATGTTATTATTAGCAGGTGTTTTAATGAGATTTCAAAGGAAGAAGAAGAAGAAGAGAAGAAGAGATTGGATTTATACCCCGCCCTTCACTACCCAAAGGTGTCTCAGAGCGGCTTACAAACTCCTTTCCCTTCCCCTCCCCACAACAGACACCCTGTGAGGTAGGTGGGACTGAGAGAGCTCTTGACAGAAACTGCTCTTTTCAAGAACAGCTCTTATCAGAACTACGGCTTGCCCAAGGTCATCCAGCCAGGTGCAAGTGGAGGAGTGGGGAATCAAACCCAGATTACAGTCCACACACTTAACCACTACACCAAACTGGCTCTCAACTACACCAAACTGGCTCTCAAACTAAAAATAAAGCATTCTGTCCAACTCAGAAAGGCTCAAAATGCCAGTAAATGCCCTAGGAAAATAGAACAGCCTTAATTTATTCTAAACTCTTCACTTCTGCCAACAGCCCTTTCCATGCAACAACAACAATGGCAAAAACCCTAGTTCTGGTCTCTTCTCATTGGGAAGATCTTCTAGGCCACATTGATGAGGGCAGGGGCTGTAGCTCAGTGCTAGATTATTTCCTTTGCATCCAGAAGGTCACAGATTAAATGGGTCACTGGCATGGTGATGTGAAAGACCTCTGCCTGACACCCTGGAGAGCTGCTACCAGTTTGAGTAGACAGTACTGACGTTGATGGACCTTTGGTCTGACTCAGAAGAAAACAGCTTCATATGCTCATAGTTGAAGGGAAATCTAACAACTGGGATGAAGAAAAGACAAGAAACAATGGAAACCAATGATATATCTACACAGGTGCATACTACATGCTCCTATGACTGCATATTTCACACCGTGTTGGTGAACTTTTGGAGGAACTTGGCCAATCTGCTCCTGGAGGAAAACCTGGTGAGTTTCTAAGCAGCCCTGAAGTACTAGCAATTATGATAGATAATTTGATGTACCATAGCAGTTCAGAGAATTGACTATGATTTGGGAGATACCCCTTTCATTTTGTGACCTTTGCCACAAACTCTGTTTGTGAAGCCAATTTATCTGAACCTCAGCCCATCCACCTATAACATGGGATGATGAAACTGACTTATCTAGCAGGGCTGGTAGAAATATTATGATGGGGGGGGGAATGAAAAGGAAGCACTACAAACAGCATTCAGGTATTCGGGGGGGGGAGGGAGAACCCTCCTGGCTTCCTTAAAAACAACATGATCTCAAGACACTAGCCAGACTGTTATCCAGCCACTCCACTCAGCAAAACTTGACGCCTTTCTTCAGCCTAAGGAGTCTTCTTCCACCTCAAGTGGCTCTTCCACCAATGGAAGATCCACTTCCAGAGCAATCCTAAACAGGATTACACTTTTCCAAGCCATTGACTTCAGTGGACTTAGAAGTCTATAACTCTGCTTAGGGTTGCACCGTTGAGCTGGAGGAAGACTTTGGATGGCATTTGCATTGTAACATGGATGGAACAGTTGTCAAAGGTACAAGAGCAAGAGCTGGGGTCAAAAAAATGGGAGCCCTATCTGGAAACCATTGCTTTGAGTGACAGAAATATATACACTGATCCTACTTCTTTGTACTGCAGGTAAACACTCTAAGGCCTTCTGTCTTTGAAACTCTGTCTAATGCAATGGTTGCTAATGTGCAGTGCTAATCAAGTGACCTTCACCCATAAGTTTTGCTGCCTTCATCTTGCATTTTCCATATAAGGACAGTGTAAGGAGAGATTTATAGGCTACATTGGCCTGTAGCCTGTCATTCAGCTCAGCAATATTTGACGTTTTCTTCCAGAGGAGCCACTTAAAGTGGACGAAGGCTCCTGAGACTGGAGGGAGACCTCAAATTTTCTGGAATGGAGTGGTAGGATATAGGACATTATCTCAGGACAAACCAGCATTAAAATGGGGGGATGTCATTCTGGCAAGTGAGGAAATAAGTCCATTCAGCCTATAGAAATAAGCTCTTCATACTGTCATCTGAATTGTGTTGGTGACAATATATTAACTGTAATAAGCAAAAAAGAAATCAGTGTGATTAGGAGTAGGAAGACTTGGATTCAACTAATCACTGTTCCACAAAATTCACTAGGGCCCCTGCCACACGCCAGGGAAAACCCTGGGCAAAGTGCGGCTTTTAAAAGCCGCACCAAAAAAGAGACACCGCGGCGGGATCCCACGATCCCCTGAGCCGCAGCGCCGTTGCTCCCCGGCATGATCAGATGCCGGGGAGGAAGAGACGAATGGGAGGGGGAGGCTGCTGAACTGCGCATGCTTGAGCATGCGCAGTACGCCCGGGGGCTGGGGATGCGCCAGCGAACAGACGCGCCGGAGATCCCACGGCCGGCGGTGATGCGGCCTTTCGTAAAGAACCACCTAGGTAGGTGGTTCTTTTTTGCCGCAGGTTTTGGCCGGTAGGGGCGGATTGGGGACGGGCTGGGAACGGGTGCAGCACGATTCCCGGATGTTGCTGTGGGATCGCGCCCATTTGCTGCGGCCCCAATCCGTCTCTCTCCCGGCCCAAAATGGCTCGTATGAACACGGCCTAGGACTGCAAACACTAAATAATTCACTTTCAATCCACTTTCAGTCCACTTTTCAATGGGATTTTACTGTGTGAACTGGCAAAATTCAGTTGGAAAGTGCATTGAAAGTGGATTAAAAGTGGATTATTTAGTGTGTGTGACCGCAGCCTAAGTGTCCTTGGTCCAGGAACTATCTCTCTGCTCAACCTGCTTCACAGGGTTGTTGTGAAGGAAGAACACTTTCTTAAACTATCCTAGGGATCTTTGGAAGAAGGGCAGAATAAAATATGACATATTCTTAACAAGATGGCTTCAGAATTTCCCAGTGCATTTCAATCATAAGCCCCATTGAACAGTGTGCTCAGGGTAAATGAATAATTGTGCAATTGTTGAATAATTAAGAGAATGATTCTAAGCAGGTCTACTCAGAATCCTACTCAAGTCTATTCTGTGGGATTTACTCTCAGGAAAGTGTTCTTAGGATGTCACTGTGTGTTTAATTGTAAAATTCTGTTACAGGTTTCCTGAACACAGAAAAATGGCTCTGCATGCTTGGTTCCCAAAAGTTTATATCCTTTAGTACACTAACATTTCCCTTTTATTATGGAAATCAAGTCTGATCTTAACATATGCATTTGTGTGGAGTCTTATTCATGTGGGCTAGAAGTAATATTTGGGGGAAAATCCCGCAATGGCATTTTTCATTATGTTTTTCCAAATACTCCAAAATATCTAAACTAGTTCTAACATTATCCTTCAGCTGTCTTTTAGGTTAAAAAACACACTATCTCCATGAATAAATCCTTGCAAAATTATTTTCAATTTGTCACATGAGCTAGATGACCCCTCGTTGCTGTCGCTGGTCCCCTGCAGCTCTGACCTATACACCACCGCGGCCTCCCACTTGAGGAGTGAAAAGGGGGAACCACAGAGGCCTCAGACACTCGAGAGGGGAGGAGGTTATGTCACCACCCTCCACTCTCCCTTGGCACAATCACACAGGCCTCTCTTGCGCTCTTCGCTTCAGTACTGTCAGTGCCTCTTCATCCTCCTCGGCCTCTGCCTCTCTTCCCCCTTTTATCCCCACCCCATGTCACCTGTTCTTCCCTGTGGTCTGCCCTCCACCCTCTGCTTTGGCCCCGCCCTCCCCTCTTCTACCGGGATGCTGGGCTGGGGTGTGGTCTCCTTCCGGCTTCCTCCCTCTGGCCGTAATGTCCATGCCCGTCCTACATCTCCCTCTCTCCAGGCTGCTCTGTGCTGTCGGCGTGCCCTCATGCCGGGCCATTGGCCTGGTGCGGTTCCCCTTCCTCCTCCCAGGGCACCCCTCCCCGAAGTCAGTCGTTCCTTGATGTCGGCACCACCCGGGCTCCTCAGAGACACCTCGGTGGGCCCTGGAGGAGGTGGCGATGGCGCGGCAGGTTGGCCTCCTTCTCTGGTAGGTGCCATTGTTGTCGGGGCTGGGGAGGTTGGCAGCACCGGAGTCCCGAGTGGTGGCAGCCAGCCCTGGGGAGGCTCGCCCTCGGGACACAATCTTTCAGCTAAAATTGTTGTAAACAACTTATAATCATTGTTCAAGAATGATATTGGTCTATAATTTCTTGTCAAAGTTAGGTCTTGTCCATCTTAAGGTATTAATGTTATATTGGCCTCTTTCCATGTCTCTGGCATCTTTCCTCGCTGTAAAATAGGGTCCATTGTATCTTTTCCTGGTTTGATTTTTTAATATATATATAGCTTCTACAACTTCTCTTATTGTTATAGGTCCATTCATAATGTGTTGTTGTTCTTCTGTAATCTTAGATAAGTTTTGTTTCCTGAGATATTGATCTATTTTCACCGGTGACATGTCTTGTCCTTTATACAAACTAGAATAATGCTTATAAAATGCTTTTTGAATAGCCACATTATCAGCTAATAAGATGTCTCCTTCTTTTAATTTCCTTTCTCTTCCTTTTCTCAGTTTATATGATGACTATTTTCCCGTTTGGTTTGTTTGTAAATTCTTTTTTTTTGTTTTACATAGTTCAATATTGTTTCCATTTCTCTTATTGTCAATAGCTAACTGTCGTTGTAAAATTCTGATTTGATAAGAGGTATTTATATTCCCCAGGGAATTTTTAATTATCCTCTTTTCTTTTGATCTCATCCAAAATATCTTGTAATTTATTTTGTCTCTTCTTAAATTCAACTGCATGATGGATTCTCAGTATGAATCTCCAAATGCATCTCAGAATCCACAGTAAATACTGGCTTCTCAGATACCCGACCTGAAATTATAGGAGCATTTGTTTGGTTGAAGCATTAACATTTGTTTGGTTGGGTCCAGGACAGCCAAATCACCTCACTTTCTATATTTCGTGAACCAGCTTTATCCCGCCCCCCATGTATAGACTCACAGAGACCAAAAAAAGGGCTATTCCCATATCTTCAATTTCTTTTTCTCTAAAGCTGCAAGTCCCAGGATACCAAAAATCACCTAAACTTTCAGCATTTGAGCCACAGGCCTCTGTTGCCCCCAAAAACACATAGCTGAAGACAGGAATATCCCCATGTTCTCCATTTCTTTTTTTGCTAAAGCTGCAAGTCCCAGGATAGCTAAATCACCTTTACTTTCAGTACATTGTCTGTTTTGATGTTCCACCGGTTGAAAGTAGGGGCTTTAGGCAGAACTTCCAAAGATCTCAAGGAAAAGGTATGGTAAGGCAGTGGACAGGTGCTCCTGTGTAGCACACAAATGCCCCATACTCCCAGAGAAAGAAAAACAGAGTTTGCAGCCTCTGTGCAAGTGCAAGTGGAGAGGGTGAGACTGGACAGTTTAAGCCTAAACAGCTTCATGATGCTACCTGGTGGCCCAGGAAGCACTTTGCCCCAGCTGGGAAATCTCAGAGGGGGGTTGAGCCCCACGGCCCCCATAGTTTACGCTCCTGGTTGGTGCATGAAAGTTTAGTAAGTATATTTTTCAGGGTCTCTTAATTGGTGTTGCCGAATTGTGTTTAATTCTACGAATCTTTGTCTTACAGCTACTGGAACACAGAAGGTTTTCATATAAATATTTGCCTAAGAGTACACTCCTAAACATAGTTACGCCTTTGTAAGGCCATGGGCTCAGAAGGGTGGACTTCTGCTTAGAATTGTATTATGAGTCTAACCTATCAGACACAGTGGTGAGACATTTCATGTGAGATGTCAGACATAGTTTGTTTTACTACTATGCAAGAGCTCTGGGAAAATTTACAAAGAAAAACACCTTTAAAAATGAAAAGGGATAAAGGATTAAATGAAGTAACATTCTGGAGTTGATGTATCAATATTTATGCCCAGGGAGTCTGGTGATTCAGAACATAAAGAAAGCTCTTTCAAATGTGTATGTGAACAATGGCCAATATGCACAATATTTGCAAATGAATGCAAATACATAAAGTCTTGCAGGATTCCTCCGAGATGGAGCAAACAATGGATATGTATCTTGCCAAGAGCTAGCTACGAGTGAGTTTAAGAAAGCTGTATCTTCAGAATTCCCTTTGTGTTTTGAAAGTGTTGTGGGGGGGGGGGGGGGACAGGGAAGGCTGCAGCTATCTGCAATTTGCTGATTGCATTGTGAAATCTATTCTATTGCAGAGAAGTGTTGCAGAAAGGGTTGTCAAATCCAGATTGGAAAATTCCTGGAGAGATTTGGCAGTGGAGCCCAGGGAAGACAGGATTTAAGAAAAGAAGGGACCTCAGTGGGGTATAATGCCATAGAAGTGGGGTTGCCAGGTTCTCCCTGGCCATCAGCAAGGATGGGGAGATAGGGTTGCCAGATCCAGATTGGAAAACTCATGGAGATTTGGGGGTGGAGCCTGGGGAGGACAGGGATCTCAGTGGGGTACAATGCCATAGAGTTCACCCTCTAAAGCATCCATTTTCTCCAGGGGAACTGATCTCTTTAGTCTGGAGATGAGCTGGAATTTTGGGGGATTCCCTGGGTCCCACCTGGAGGCTGGCATCCCTGTGAGCCACCCTCCAAAGCAGTCGTTTTCTCCAGGGGAACTTATGTCTGTAGTCTGGAAATAAGAGTTCCAGATCCCACCTGGAGTTTGGCTGCCCTAGATACGTAGTAAGTATGTGTTTGCATGAATACATTCATGGCCATTAAGACTGGAGAATGGTGTTAATGGACTGATGCAGGGGACATTATAGGCAGAGCTGGTAATAGTCCAGCCAGTGGGGAGTACAGTTTACAAGTCTATATACAAGTCTATATTCCATCTCTACCACACAGCCATTTGCTATGTGCTGCTCACTCAGCTACACTCCCATGAGATAACCATGGGAAATAACCTTCCCTGGCCCCAGTCACGTGGAGAATTTGCCACGCGAAAGGCACAAATGTCGGGTGGATTTTCGGGGCGCGATCACACCGCAACATCTGGGAAGTGTAGCGCACCCGTGGCCAACCCGTGGCATCCCGCCAAAGATGCGGAGTTAAAAAGTACCAAGGAAAGTGCACTAGTATCTGGGAAATGCATGGCACAGGCGGGCGTCTGATCGCAGGAGTGCTAGTATCCCGTGGCATCCGGCGCCCGTCCATGTCCCATTGCAAACCGGATGTTTTTTGTAAGCACACGTGCACAAACATGAAACTGAAAGCAGTGCTTCTCCGTGGAACTGCACATGCGCACAATTGCAAAATGCTTGTGTGATCGTGCCACGCTGCTTCTTTGCCATGCTGCAGCATCGCCGTGTGATCGCCAGCTAACAGCCGTAGCACAGAGACTCAGGGGAGCGTGGGATCGGGATACCGCACTTTATTTTGCTCCGGGGTAAACAGCCACACCTCTCCCCCATGTTATCTGGCCCGTGTGACCAGGGCCCCTGTGAGGCTTTCTCATTGATGCTCCAAGCCAAAACAGTATTTATTTCTCCAGGCTTTTAATGAAGTGGTTGATTTTTTCAAACCATTGTTACAATCTGTTTCTAGCCTCTTTTATAGGCCTCTTTTAAAGCTGCGTCTGCAATAGTGGCCGGGCTTTTTAATGCTCTTTTTTTTTACAATTTTTGTTGTTTTACTTTTATTATTTATATTGTTTATTATATTTTACTTTGTAAGTCACCTCAAGCAGGTTTTCTGGAGAGGGCTCTTAGAAATTTCCCAAATAAATAATTTTTCCAAAAGCCTTGGAGACAGAGATATTCGGATCCCCTGTGATGGTCCTTTTCGGGAATCCCCCCCCCGTTTCATGTTCAGGGGATGGTATCAATAGGCCTTGTCTTTGGCCTGGTTAGGCCATAACAGGTGATGATAGGATTAGGGTAAGCTTCTCATGACAGGCAAGGCAAAGTGGTGAGCATTCTGAGGCATCAGGTGATGAACAACCTATCATAAACACAGTCCCCATCCTCATAAACAATTTTTGATGTCAAAGTTCAGTTCCCAAAATCCAAATGGGTTTAGGGGGGACAAATTTTAATATTTGTGAATTTATGACAGTCCCCCCCCCATGGAGCCTTGACCTAGATAGCTCAGGTTAGCCCAATCTTGGAAGCTAAGCAGAGTCAGCCTTGGTAGTACTTGGATGGGAGACCACATAGGAAATCCAGGGATTAGTATACATCACATGAGTATATCATGCATGGTGCACACACATTATTTTCCAGAGTATATCCATCTTGAAAATCTGCATGCACACACTGTTAATTCCTGCAAAGGTGCATGTGGCAAAGCAAACAAATGAGCATGTAAATGGTTGCATGTAATATCACCTCCATGCACAATGTAAGTTATTTCTAACACAGAGGTTGAAATCAAAGATAGCTAATCATCCTTATTACTTCAAACTGAATTTCAGTAAAACTTAAACCTGACTATATTTCTGTTCTTTGGGGGCAAGAAGTTTGATATTTATAATGCAGGCCCTGCTCACGACAAATTACTCAGCATTTAAAGTCATTCTGAGCAGAGGAGATCTTAGGCCTTGGATAGCTTGGAAATATTCAGTGGTGCATTTTTTGTTTTGTTTTGAGGGGCGTTTTTGTATAACTTGAGGGTTGGGATCTTCAGATTAATTGAGAATGACAGATTTGATTTGTCTAAACAGAATTTCGAATGACTAGTTTCTTTTAGAAGTTAAAAAAATAGAACTAATTAATCATTCCCCAAAACGAGTCTTCTCCCCGAGCAGTCTTGAAAGTCAAAGCAACCTATTATCTGAGCTCTTAAACTAATGAGATGATATTGATCATGCCAGAAAACTATATGTTTTTTCAGTGAAAGAAATATTAATAGTGTGAGACATAAATATTCATCCCGTAGATAATGGAAGACCAAAGGAATGACAAGTTTGATAAACAATATAACCAATATACAGTCTTTCATAAATCGGGAAACTGTTTCAGGTTTGGGAAGCATGCAAAGAAGTTGCTGGGGGTACAAAACACATCTCAAGATTCAAAGACCTGTTGTAGATGTTCAAGCCTAAGGCTATTTCCACACAAATTATTTGTCCCAGTTTAAATGCTGTGGGGAAGTGAATCCCCCCCCCCGCACTTCCCCACCGTGTCATGGTGCATTTGTACACTCTCCAGGTTTCCCCAACTTTTCTCTAAAATTTCTCAAACTTGGGGAGGGGGTCTCAAGAAAAACCTGGATGGCTGGGAAAGGTTGGATTTTCTCACCCACATGGCAGTCATTTTCCTTGACCTTATTCCTGGGAGGACCATTTCCTACTTCCCGCCACTGGGGGGGGCTTTCTTTTAATTGGTTCTCTGAATTCCCAGCTTTTTTTTAAAAAATGTAAGTCTTTCTAGCCCTTTTTGTTGCAGATGGGGGGAAATCTCCCCAACAAAATGTCATAATATTATATCAATATTCAATTTTTTAAAACATGAAAATCCCCAGTGGCCTGGGAAAGGGAGCATGTCTACAGCTGGGGGACAAGCAGAGAAACTATAGGGCAATCTGCCACCTGGAAGCCCCATTGATGCTGGCTGTATCAGCATATTTAGCAGCAACAGGAATAGGGTTCCCAAGTCCATTTTGCTCTGCGGCGGGGGGCTCCTGGACGGCGTCCTGAGCGCGCGTGGAGCGCGCACACCCCCGGGACCCAATTCCGCGGCGGAGGAAATCGGGCCTCCAAAGCGGGGGTTTACCTGACCCCTGGGGGGACTTGGCAGCCCTAAACAGGAAAACCATATAAGCCTGTCTGCATGTGGAAACCACCTGACTTGCTTACAAACAGGGCTCTTTTTGTAGCAGGAACTCCTTTGCATATTAGGTGACACACCCCTAATGTAGCCAGTCCTCCAAGAGCTTACAGAGCTCAAACATGTAATGTGGCTAACTTCCATATGTCATTATAATGAATGATGCTGTTAACTTGTTTGGTTCCCAGGCTAAGTCTACACTGAAAGAAGGACCTTTAAATCTTACGTGAGAAATAATACTTCCAGGAAAAAGAATTTGAACACCAGGTTATATCGTTTTATGAGATTTTATTGGTAGATAAACTTAACAAGAATTTTGCCTCCCTGTTTATTGCATGATAAAATTTCCAGAATACACCCCTTCATTGAAAATGGTTAAGGGAATTGAACTGGTAGTTTGAACGTGAAATACAGAACTGTGCTCTCATCCTGCATAATAGTATAAAATCACAAGGCACAGCCATGGCCAAGGGTATTAAGGCCTTTTTTCACTAGTGAGGCCACACTGAGAATTCATTTCCTAGAAATACTCACCAAGGCATCTCTTCGTAGCCATTGCCAGAAACATATAATCCAGAAGCTAAAACAGATAATTGCTTATTAGCTAAACTGGGAGAGTTTTTAACTGCTCCACTTTGCTGTTTAAAGTTGGTGGGGTTTTGATATGATTTTAATTCCATTTCAAAATAATAAAAATAAACAGATTTTGGGGTGTTGCATTGATTACTATGCTGTGATTATTGTGATATGATTTCTTCTAAAGCCAGATTTCGGTGGGATTAAAAATAGGGGGGGGGCAGAGAATCATCACTTGTACCCACTGTGCTTTGATGGGACCAGAAGCCAATCTGAGGTAGCTTGCCATTGCCTGCCTCTACATCATGACTAGGGATAGGCATGAACTGGAAAAAATGTGGTTTGGTTCGGTTCATGGTGTGTCTGATTTGTAAACCACTAACCATCACAGACTTTTAGCAGCCAAGTGAACTGGTTTGTGAGGTTTGTGACCCAGTAGAATGGATCCTGTGTAAGATAGAGAAATCAAACTTTCAGGGGATCTCCAGCTGACTCTCTCCTACATGCCCTCCAAGTTTGTTGAGGACTGGATTTATGGGGTCTGAATCACACACAGAGAGACATACCCTGCAAACTAGAGACACCAAACTTGGGGGACATGTAGATGAGCAAGTTCTCCTATGAGTTTGGTGTCTCTAGCTTGCACAGAATCCGTTCTATGTACTCCTGAACCTCCTAAAACTGCACCTGTCAAAATGAATGCTTGTTATTTTGACAGGCAGTTTCAGGAGTGTATAGAATGGATCCATACAAGCTAGAGACACCAAACTCACAGGGGACCTCCCTCAAATGCTTCTCTACATGTCCTCCATGTTCCACCCCCCTGTTTGCTTTGAAGTTTTATAAACATGTAGACAGAGTGGAGACTGTCTGTCTGGAAATGTATCCATTCACAAACCTGCATGAACCTCCATGAACAACTTGAAGGTTCATGAAAAGGTTTGGGCCAGTTGACCTGCCATGGACTTGACTTTGTGAATCATGAACTGGTGAAAATTTGTCATGAACTTTAGTTCTTGAGCCAGTTTGTGCCCATCCCTACTGCTGAGTCAAACTGAAAGTCTATCTAGCTCAGCTGCCTGTTTCCTATAGTGGTTAACCAGTTTTCCCTGGGAACTTCAGAACAGTATTGCAATGTGTGGATAGAAAACACATGCAGTTGTCGGTGTGAGTACAACAGCTGCAAGAGATTTTTGACAAAGTGATGATGTGCCTACAAGCTTGGAAGGAACAGAGGTCTGGATATAGTGAAAATGGGAGAATCTTATTGAAGGGAGTATTAGAATAACTAGACTACAGAATTAGCAAACTCAATCAGTCAAAATATTACTAGACATTCAGATGTCAGTGCTAGGAAGTTCATTGAAAATGCCAATCATTGCAAGTATCTAAACTGTACAGAAGTTACTCCACTCAAAAGTGAGGCAAGATGATCAAAGACAGAGGGCAAAGACTGCTGTAGCTACCTGGCTGTGCAGTGTGAGTTCTGAGCGCCAAGGCCATGATCCAAGCATCCGAGCAGCAAGTAATCCAGAAAGGGTAGAATTATTGGAACAGAAAATCTAAGACAGCAGGGATAAAGGAGGCGGCTGGGGGGGAAGGGGGTGGGGACCACCCTGGAAGGGATTTCCCTTCTACCTTTCTCCTGGCCATGGCTCCCTGGGGCCAGGCAACAGGGGAAATCACCAGGGAATGGACTTCCTTTCCCCCTGTCTCCTGGCCACAGTTTGCTGCACCTGGAAGTAAGAGGGTGGGGATCACCCAGGAAGGGGCTTCATTAAACCCTTTGGTTTCCCCCCCCCTTGAAGCAGCAGGGAGCAAAACTGAAGGGTTCACTGGCTGCCAGCCATTTAAACCTAACAGCTGAGTGGGCCATTTGGTTTTCCTCCCCGCTGCTTCAAAGGGGGTGCAAAACCAAAGGGTTAAATGGCTTGCTCCGAACAGCTGAGCTGAATTGGCCAAAAGTCTGGTTAATGTTCAGGGAAGGCGTCTTCCCCAAACATCAATTCCTGAGCTCCAAAGTGACCCAAGTCCATCCCAAATGTTGGCTTGTGAACGGGTTCATGCCCATCCCTACTAACTTCTCAGGAAGCAGTACCTATAAGCTTTTTTCCCTACTGGGTCTAATGGCAGCTAGGGAGGGGTGATTTTCTGTAGAAAAATGGGATGTGGGGGTGGAATAGTTAAACAGCCTCTTTATTGCAATCTGGTCTTTCCCTCTAAATAGCAGCTGCCCATATACAAGAAAATTAAGTTGGTGAAAAAAACCGAATTACACATACTCTGTACTATGCACTGTAGTTCCATCCTTACATGTAGTGAGATTGGAATAATTTAGTTTTTCCTTTACCCACATTTTTGACTTGCATTTTCAAACGTGTGTGTGTGTGTGTGTGTATGTGTGTGCGTGTGCATATTAATTTAGAAATAAATACATGTACTAATATTACTACTTAAATATTTGATTACTAATAATGGAACAAGAGTGTAATAAACAGAGTTAAATCCTTCGAAGTCCGTTGACTCCAATGGATTTAGAAGAGCATAGCACCACTTGGGATGATACTTCTAATGACCTCCAAATGCATCTACTGGCTGTTGATCATATTTTTCCTTTTACAAAATGTCAGGAATACAGTTCTATATTATGGCTATAGATTAATTATATTAGCCATGCTTATTCATCACAAGTAAAAGATATAAGAGGAAGTACAGAGGGAGAGCAACTTTTTTTTGGGGGGGGGGGTTATTAAACTGTCCCTTATGTAAACTTTGCAATGTGTTGCTTTTTAAAAGGGCATGATGGAATCATTAAACAAGTAAATAATTCAGCATAAAATTCCCCTAAACTCAGCTCTAAAGATCAGAAAGCACATCCATCTTGTATACTATGCTCACGCACCACCTTAATCATTAAACTTCAGTTTAACTTGCTGGATCGGCATTCTGAGCTCTCCTTTGGCTCAAGTTGATCTAATTAAGAGCCATCAAACAAATGTCAGATTGAGCAGGGCCAGCCTTTTTTAAAAAGCCTTTACTGTGTCCAGCAAAGAGCTTTTCCCACACACCCCATCCTGGTCCCTCCAGCTTCCAGCTGTCAACAAAGGGCCATCAGATGGAGGATAGGAAGCAGCTAGGTTCCCCTGCACCAACCCTGAATCCAGCTGTAGGTGAGAGCCTCCCATTGGGTTGGATCCAGCCAGCTTTCCCTCTAGTGAAGATTCCCCCCCCCCAAATGCTATGCTGGTGGTCATGGGACCTCCCCAGACAAGAACCGTATGGGATGGCATCTGTAGAAAGGAGAGGGGTTGGCTGAGACTAAGCCAACAAAAGTGATTGGATCCAACCTATCATCTCCAGCTGCCTCCAATATTCAGCTGCCACTGATGATGATGCCATCAGAGATATTGGAGATAGCAACTGGGCATTTTTTTTCCTGCTGAAATCCAACCCATATTTCAGTCCTCTCCCTGAGGGAACATTTTGTATGTAATTTTGTCATTTTTATTAAATGCTGATTCCCACAAGAAGATTCAGATGCCATTTTTTGCAGGAAAGCAGGATGCAGAAGATAAATTTGTAAATTTCAGTGGGTTGCTTCGACTGATATTCCAGTCACATCACGGTCATCTGGCAAGTATCTTTGAGACTGTGTCTATCAATGGATGTCTGTTGGCAATGGTGACACATTTTCCTGACAGTGGCATTTGTAGAACAAGAGATCACTACTGCATAAATGTAGTCCTCTCTCACTAAAGGGGGAAAAAATGTTGCTACCCACATTTACGTGTGACAGACAGAGGAAAATGCTTTCTGGCACTCACTAAAGAACATGAATAGTGGTTATTATACTCCCCCAGTCATTCAGCAAAACCTCTTAGGCTTGAAAGCTAATTCTGAGTTGCATTAACTATTGCCACTCAATATCTCCCCCAGCCCACCTTAATTTTACTTTCAGGATTAACAAAGGGGATCTGAATTTATGGGTTTAAGATCACTGCAGTCAGTAGTTAAGACTGGATGTTAAAAATTGTTATCTTGCATTTAACCCTGCTCACTGGGCGATCTTCTTTGTCTGTATGCATTCTGTTGAGTCCCAAAAGGAAGTGACATTTATCCTACTGCTCCACTGGCAAAGTTGGAAGCATTCTTCAGCCTAAGGAAACTTCCTCCAACTAACTGGCTCTTTCTCCAACAGAAAAGCCACTGAAGTTGGAGGAAGGCTCCTTACGATAGAAGAACTCCTTAACATAATGTTGGATATGTGTCACTTTGTGGATACCTCCCAATGCAATAGGAAAAAGACCATTTCTACAAGTTCCACTTGATCCTCTGTCACATGTGTCTTGATCTTTGAATCTCTTCCCTTCAAAAGCCCCCGCCAATTGTGTTGCATATCCAAGCACTTCTCCCACACCTACTGATAGATAACCAATGACAAACTGACTTGGGGAAGCAAACAATGTTACCTTGTGCCTGTCTTTTTCCAGGTGAATCAACACTGTGGGGAAAGATACACATGAGTCTGGGAGCCGCTTATTAGCTTTATTCAAAGCGACAGGGGTCTTGCGGGCATGTGCAAAAGGGACTCTGAGTTATTGCTTAGATTCTAGAGCAGGTGTGGGCAACCCCCAACATGTGTGCTGCTGAACACACCAGACTGCTCTGTTTGGCACACAAGGCCAGCTCTCTACCCAAGCAACTGGAACAAGGTCTAAGGACATTGGAAGGGCTGCTGGGGCTGATGTTGTGGGAGGACATGGGCACAGCTTGTGCACGTCATTGGCTCGTAGAGTTCCACAGCTGCCAACCAGTCCAAGGCAAGACTATGTTGCCAGCTCCAGGTCTAGAAATTCCTGGAGATTTGGAAGTGGTGTCTGGAAGGGAGGGGAGGTCACAGTTTGGGGAAGAAGCTCAGTGGAGACACGATGTCACTGCAAGGTGTCCATTTCTCCTAGCCTGTATAGTATACCATAGTGTCTGCACTCCAATGTTGCCATTTTCCCCCAGAGGAACTATCTTTGAAGGTTGGAGAGCATTCTTGAAAAACGTTAGGCCCCAAATTTTGGTTGAAAGACCTAAGGGAAGCCTTTTCAGGTGCTAACAGTTCTTCTGGGGATCAGATTGCTTTCAGAGCATCTGAGTAAGTATAGTCCACATTTATCTCCCCCCATTTGACTGCTTTCACACTGACATCTTCACAGGTATCTGGAGAATGTTTCCAACACTCTGGCCAAAATGGTTGTCTAGAGACAGGAATTATAGGGAGGGAAGAACTCTCTATGTGGGGCTTGTTCTTCTCTGTGGCTTTTTACTGTTAAGGATCTAAACAATTTACCTCATCCAGGAAAGTTTGAAGTTGTCCAGTCACTGCCTGTTCAATCACCTTGCTCAGGAATTGATCATTTGAGACTGGTTGGTAGTTACTGAGATCTTCTTGGTCCAAGGTAGGCTTCTTTAGAAGGGGGTGCACTACAACCTGTTTCAAGGCTGGGGCAACTACCTAGGCTTGCCAAGTCCCCCCGGGGGCAGGGAAACCCCCGCCCCAGAGGCCTGTTCCCCACTGCCAGCAGATCGGGCCCCGGGGGGAACTCCACCCCGACGTGCACTTCACCTGGAAGTAAAGCGGGCACGCTGGGGGCGGGGCCACGGTCATCTGAGGGAAACAGTGTGGGGAGGGGGGTCGGCCCCCGCCCCCAGCGTGCCCGGCGTGCCCACGTCACTTCCGGGTGACGTGGATGTGGCACGCATGTGTTTTGCGTGTGCGCGCTCCAGCCGCCAGCTGGGAGTCCCCTGCTGCGACTCAATTCACACCTGGCAACCCTACAACTACCACCTCCATCAAGGCAGCATAGATGCCCTGACCCGGATAGCCCAGGCAACCCTGATCTTGTCAGATCTCAGAAGCTAAGCAGGGCCAACCGTGGCTAGTGTTTTGATAGGATACCTCCAAAGAATACCAAGGCTGGGAGGCAGAGGTAGGCTATCAAGCCACTTCTCAGAAAATCCTCTATGCCCCTGTAGGAGTCACCAGAGGTCACCATGACTTCCAGGCACGGGCACACAAACACACAAAATGCAAAAATACCCCCTGTCATGTGCTACCAGAGGCCTACTAGGTGCAGAGAGCCTGGCTAGCAGTAGGTGAGGCTGGTCCTACAATTCCCAGAAGCCCCTGGGAGGTTTTGGAGCCAAAATGGACCAATAGGAAAAGAGAAGGGCTGGGAATTAAAGTTCTGGAGCAGCAGGAAGAGCTGTTCTCCAGTGGTCCTGGCAGTGGGGCAGTCCTTTACTCCTGGGATATTAGCTCCTCCCTCGAAGGCAGGGCCGGCCGACTCTTTTGGTCCCTGAGTGGGAGGGGCTTATCCTCTACTCCCCAGTCGTAGTCCAAGCCGTGACTCCCCGGACCAACTATGAAGAAAACATACAAACAAAAAACTCCCCACAACAGGTGGGTACCAACACACTCAAACAACTTCCCTAGCCTACTTGGGCCAAACATGTTGTTCCCCTCTCTTGCCTCTGAAAACTACCATGCTGCTTAGGTTAAGGGGAGGAGAACGAGTAAAATTACCCCCTGACTCACAGAGGATACTGTACGCTCCGAGACCGTGGAAGACTCCGCCCCAAAGAAAAGGGTGGGGAGGACTGCCCCACTCCAGGACCACCGAGAAGGAAGCTTCACGGTAAGTGAATACAAATCTTCCGTTCTCCAGTGGTCCTGGCAGTGGGGCAGTCCTTTACTCCTGGGACTTAAAAAAGCAGTGTATCCCAGGGTGGGACCGGAGCTTCCCGGTCTAGACAGCGTTTTGCAGTACCCTTCTACCAAAAGCTGCCTCTGCTGATGCCAGCTTATCAATTCGGTAGTGTTTGGTAAATGTGTGAAGCGACTTCCAAGTAGCCGCCCTACAGATGACCTCCATGGAGGGAAAGGCCCTATAGGCCGCAGATGTGGCCGCCCCTCTAAGTGAGTGAGCCGTGATCCCTTGTGGAAGCTGAAGACCTTGAGCCTTATAAGCCACTATGATACATCCCCTTAACCATCTGCTTTACGTAGAGGGGGAAACTCTCACCCCTAAGGAAGACTTTCTAAAGGAGACAAATAGAGCATCAGTGGTTCTAAACTGTTTAGTTCTGTCTAGATAAACACTCAATGCCCTGCACACGTCTAAGCAATGCCATTCCCTCTCTCTCTGATGCTGTGGATTGGGACAAAAGGATGGTAGCACTATGTCCTCAGATCTGTGAAACATCGAATTCACCTT
>NW_015165237.1:876844-884395 GCF_001447785.1 Gekko japonicus | reverse complement strand
AAGGTGAATTCGATGTTTCACAGATCTGAGGACATAGTGCTACCATCCTTTTGTCCCAATCCACAGCATCAGAGAGAGAGGGAATGGCATTGCTTAGACGTGTGCAGGGCATTGAGTGTTTATCTAGACAGAACTAAACAGTTTAGAACCACTGATGCTCTATTTGTCTCCTTTAGAAAGTCTTCCTTAGGGGTGAGAGTTTCCCCCTCTACGTAAAGCAGATGGTTAAGGGGATGTATCATAGTGGCTTATAAGGCTCAAGGTCTTCAGCTTCCACAAGGGATCACGGCTCACTCACTTAGAGGGGCGGCCACATCTGCGGCCTATAGGGCCTTTCCCTCCATGGAGGTCATCTGTAGGGTGGCTACTTGGAAGTCGCTTCATACATTTACCAAAGACTACCGAACTGACAAGCTGGCATCAGCAGAGGCGGCTTTCGGTAGAAGGGTACTGCAACACGCTGTCTAGACCGGGAAGCTCCGGTCCCACCCTGGGATACACTGCTTTTTTAAGTCCCAGGAGTAAAGGACTGCCCCACTGCCAGGACCACTGGAGAACGGAAGATTTGTATTCACTTACCGTGAAGCTTCCTTCTCGGTGGTCCTGGAGTGGGGCAGTCCTCCCCACCCTTTTCTTTGGGGCGGAGTCTTCCACGGTCTCGGATCGTACAGTATCCTCTGTGAGTCAGGGGGTAATTTTACTCGTTCTCCTCCCCTTAACCTAAGTAGCATGGTAGTTTCAGAGGCAAGAGAGGGGAACAACATGTTTGGCCCAAGTAGGCTAGGGAAGTTGTTTGAGTGTGTTGGTACCCACCTGTTGTGGGGAGTTTTTTGTTTGTATGTTTTCTTCATAGTTGGTCCAGGGAGTCACGGCTTGGACTACGACTGGGGAGTAGAGGATAAGCCCCTCCCACTCAGGGACCAAAAGAGTCGGCCGGCCCTGCCTTCGAGGGAGGAGCTAATATCCCAGGAGTAAAGGACTGCCCCATTCCAGGACCACCGAGAAGGAAGCTTCACGGTAAGTGAATACAAATCTTCCGTTCTTTCTTCCAGAGGGCAGAGCCAGAAAGAAGGCTGCTGCAGGGGAAAAACCCTCATCCTGAGGGAGGGGTGAGTAGTGTAAGGCCACTTGAGATAGTGAGCTAGGGGAAGTAAATTTAGACGCATCAGGGCATTTGATTTCTTTTCTTTTCACCCTCTTACTGTTATTATTCTGCACCTTGTTGTTTGACCTCCTATAAAATAAACCTTTTGCTTGTTTTACTCTGCCTGGTCATCACGCCTGTTATTCGGCCTAAAGGGGGGTCTGAAGCTCTTGGAAGGGTGCTCTGGGCCTTCTCAAGGGAACCTAAATCCAGAGTAGTGGCAGCGTCAGGTGACACCCCCTCAAAAAGAAAAGGAGACATAAACTATGTCTTGGACCCAGTCACCCCCCCCCCCAACACATTTAGTTAAATGGGAAGGGGAAGGTTCATACAAGCAGGTGGTAGGTCTCAAAGCTCCAAGGATCCTGAATAAAATGAAAAGTATCCCAAACAATTGGATAGGAGAGCACCCTGGCATCATCTGCCTTGTCATTGCTAATATAAAGTCCAAGTCAGATTGGCCGAAAGACATTATATCAGCAAAGTGATGAGGAAAATTATCACAGCTGTCCTGAGTGGGCTGGACCCAGTTGCATGAGCAGTCCACCTCCTCCTGTAGGCCAGAGCAGTCCACCTCCTCCTGTAGGCCAGTTCTCAACAGGCTTCTGACCACTTGGAAGAGTTCCACTGGCCTACACTATGCAGATGCTTTTAGCTTTAAGAAACAAATGTCCTTAGTGGTCGTTACTAAGAAACCACATTATTGCCATCCCTCAAGCCTCTCTTTCCAAAAAAGGCAGGGGCCAGAGTCCTTTCTGGGGTTGTTTTGGCCACTGAGGGAAGACTCATCAGGACCAGGCCTAGCAGCAACCATTTAGCAACCTGATACCACCTGACTGGCATGACTCACCCAGGCCTGGCTACTTACTACTATACAAAAGCAGCTTAGAGTGACAGACTAGGATCTGCAAGACCCAGGTTCCAATCCCAATTACGCCATGGTAACCTTGGGTTAGTCACACTAAGCCTAACCTACCTCACAGGGTAGTTGTGAGGATAAAATGGAATAGAGGAGAATGATGTAAGCTGCTTTGGGTCCCCATTGTGAAGAACATTGGGGTATAAATGAAGCAAATACATAATAAATATAGCAGAAGGTGGGGGGAAGATTAAAGATAGGTAAGTTTGTTGTAGAGCCAGTTTGGTGTAGTGGTTAAGAGTGGCAGGTCACTCATCTGGAGATCCGGGTTTGATTCCCCACTCCTTCACATGAAGCCAACTCAGTGACCTTAGGTAAGTCACAGCTCTCTCAGAGCTCTCTCAGCCCCACCTACTTCACAGTGTGTCTGTTGTGGGGAGAGGAAGAGAAGGTGATTGTAAGCTGCTCTGAGACTCCTTTGGGTAGTGAAGGGCGGGGTATAAAACCAACTCTTCTTCAATCAGTGGGAAGGAGAGAAGGAAGCAGAAAAAGATGAGGATATGTGGGTTGCCAGGAGGAGGAAAAAAGGAAACAGTGTGGGGAGGGGGGTACAGGAGAAAGTAAGGTACTCTACACATCCTTGCAGGTTCCCTATCATGCAACTGGGTCCAGCCCATTGGCCAGCACGGCCCAGTGGATGGAACTGCACAGAGTTTTGCCACAGAGATGATGCCAGACGGAGGCAAGGAAGAAAAAATTGAAGACTGGGGGCAGACAAAGGTAGGTTGGCAGTTGGGTGGGAAGGTCAGAAGAAAGCAGGAGAGGGAGAAAGACTATTATGGAAAGAGGAAATAGTGGGGTAGGAGAAGTGGGATGACCCCTGAAAATTCTTGCGGCTCCCCTGCTTGCCATATACTCAATATAGGTCTATGATATATATTTTTTTGTTATTTTGGAAGCAATTTATTTGCTCTTAAGAGCAATTTTCATTTAATGCACCATTTCTCATCTCTTCAGCTTTATGAACTGATTAAGCACCAGTTCATTCAAGTATGATTTAGTAGCCCATTTGGACCTTTCTTTGGATCGAAATGAGCTATGAGAGATTTGTAAGGGGCTTATGGGAAAAAATATTTGAAGTCCCAGGGATGTATCCTTATATGATCCCAAGATTCAGGTACTTACAAAGAACATACTTGTAGGTTGCAAAATAGAAACCAAGATAACGCTTCAAAACGATCCCATTTTTTGTGTGTGCTGAAAAGCTTATTAATTTGAAGTGTTCTAATTTTTCAGCACACAAAAGCCTTATTTTGAAAGGGTTTCTATTGTGTTTTTGTTTCTGTGTTGAAGAAGTACACAGTCATGCTCTTCTGTATCATGGAAACCAAACAAACCAAGCCAAACAAATCATAGAAACCATTCTTTGTAAGCTCATTTATTCGTTAGGTCTAGTTGCTCACAAACAAAAGTCTAGTTTTGAAGGGGCTTCTGCTATTTTGTTGCTTTATGTCATAAAACGTGTGTGCCATTTTCCCTGATTCTAGAGGTTGTGGGAGTATACACTGAGGGCAAATTTCTTGCTCTTTTTTCATAGTTCCCCACAGATTCTAGGACAATGGAGAAGAATCTTCTGTCTTTAAATGCTGGATTTTGCTCCTTGAAATTCTGTGAAACTTGACAGAAGAGAATTGGAACTAATCCCCTTTGATTTACAGATGTGGGGGGATTCTACTCAGGACAGCTGTTTAAAGATGTGGGGTTCTACTCAAGTTAGAGCTGGAGGGGTGCACTCATACATAATCAAACAATACAGCTTAATAGACTGGAATGAGAGGCAAGACAGAGTCAAGATAAATACATAAATCCATTGAGAGCCAGTTTGGTGTAGTGGTTAAGTGCGCGGACTCTAATCTGGGAGAACCGGGTTTGATTCCCCACTCCTCCACTTGCACCTGCTGATGTGACCTTGGGTCAGTCACAAGCTCTGGCACAGCTGTCCTTGAAAAAGAGCAGTTTCTGTCAGAGCTCTCTCAGCCCCACCCACCTCACAGGGTGTCTGTTGTGGGGAGGGGAAGGAGATTGTAAGCCGCTCTGAGACTCCAAGTGAAGGGCAGGGTATAAATCCAATCTCTTCTTATTCTTCTTCATTTATCTGGAAAATGATGGCACTTTTTTTTTGGGGGGGGGGAATGGAAACCCATAAAACATTGTTTATAAAATGGAGGCTAATTAGAATTTAAATAACTAGTTTCAGAACTCAGCTGCACTTGAAGCTGGCCACCATGGGGACAAAAGTTTCTTAGAGCTGGTTCTCAGCTGATTTCAGTGGGAGTTGATGAAAACGGCCCTATCCTCCTTATGTGCATGGTTCCGTCACTACTGCGATCATCACACGTTATTGCTTCATACTTTGTAGCCCATTCGAAATCTGTCAGCAGATGTGACACAAAGTCCAAATTGCATATGGCGATTTGTCTGCGTAGAGTGAATTCCACCATAAATCTTCCAAGGGTAGACTTTTCCATGAATCTTTCAAGAGTAAGCTACAGATTCCATACTGAACATTTAGTCAAAGGTGGGATGTACATACTAGGTTGGACCTGGAAGGCATGCATCGTGTTTTAGCTAGAAACTCAAGTACTTCCCTTTTTCTTGTGCTGTGCAGAGGAATGCAAACTATGGCTGCGGTCACACAGTAGCCACGCTAGAGATACGGAAGATAGGCAGATTTTCCGGGCGCTATCTCACCGCCACATCTGGGAAGCGTAGAGCTCCCGTGGCTCAACCGAGGCTTCCCTCTGAAGATGTGCGGCAAAAAACTAGTACCTCGGAGGAACTAGTTTCTGGAAACTGTGGGACAAGGGCGGGCGTCTGATTGCATTTCCAGTGGCATCCGGCACCCGCCCATGTCCCCTCGCAAACAGGTCATTTTTTCCCCAAGGTTCCACGGATGCGCACAAGCACCCAACGGAGCATGCACACACTTCAGTTTAAAAAAGTAAAAACAAACAAAAACAACCCCGTTTGCCGCCCCACTTCTTTGCCTGTGCTGTGATCGGCACCTCCCCCCTAGCCATGGGACCTCAACCGGACCTCGACCGGACGTCTGATCTCGCAGTCGCACGTTAGTTTGCCCCAGGGCAAACAGCCACACTTCCCCCCCGCATTTTCCAGCCCATGTGACCGGGGCCATCAGCCCCCAACCGCCATACAGTGCTTATTAGGCTCTATACGTTGAGCTTCACATCTTCTTCCTCTCCATTCCTCTTTAGCTAACATAAGCAAAGAGTGGCTTGATTTAGACCTAACATAAAACTATAGTATATTTCAACTATATGTGTGGAAATCAGGATCCTGCTCTTGTGTTATGTATTGAGCCTAAGCCATCCCTGAATGTGGACCTTGAACTCCCCAAGAACAATAGCTGACCAGGATCCTGGAATTGACCTATAGATAAGCAGTGTAATGTAAATAGCCTATCCTTGGGGGAGTGGGTGTGTGGGGTGGAGTGTTTGCACGCTTCATAAGCAGGGCTCAAACCCTGCTGAGTGTGTTCCTGAAATCACTAAATAAACTAGAGCTGGTCACTGCAATGCATCCAGAACCCAGTATTTAACATCTTGGATGATCATTAATATCCTGGCTTGCCTTTCTTGACAAATGTTAGCTTTGTGGCTTTCGATCTTTCCTCAACAGAGTCCTCATTGGAATTTGGGCCTGCATTGCAGTGAGGGTGGCACTGGAGAATGAGTATGAAGATAGGATGTCTGCTTAATCCTCATGTTATTTAAAAAAAATCTATAGTTAAGACTAACTATGGTTAATAAAATAACTAGGATGCCAGTCACACAGGCCAGAAAATGCAGGGGGGGAGCGTGGCTGTTTGCCCCGGAGCAAAATAATGCATGGCTGCCCGATCACACATCCCGTCGAGGTCCCGTGGTTAGGGCATGAGGTGCCGATCACACGGCTATCCTGCAGCGTGGCAAAGAAGCTGCGCTGCACGATCACACTAGCTATCGCCAGGCACCGCTTCCGTAGCAAACAGGAATATTTTTTTCTCACCAAAAGGTGAGCATACACATGATTGTTTGTGCGCATCCTGTGAAGGCTTAAAAAAAACCTAACCAGTTTGCGATGGGACTAGGACGGGACGCGATCAGAAGCCTGCCCTTGCCCCGCGTTTTCCGGAAACTAGTACATCGTAAGTACTAGTTTTTTACTCCATATCTTCAGCACGAAGCCAAAATCTGCCATATCTTTAGTGCGGCAAATGCTCCGTGTGAGCATTTTATTAGCCTAGGTTTCTGTGTTCATATATTCCTGGGCTGAAAATATACCCAATAATATCTTATCAGTATTTTCTGAATATATTTGGGCCTCCCAAATATACCTGGGATTTTTCAGGATACCAAAAAAAAAAATGGGTCTGAAAAATCCCAGAAATATTTGGGATTATTCAGGAAAATCAGGGGCCAGTATTTGCAGGCTCCCAGGACTCCCCCCCCAGTGTTTCTGTGTCTTTTCGGGCTTGAAATCAGTTTGTAATGCTGCTTCCTGTAAGCTTTTGTGAGTTTCAGATTTTCTGTTGTTCTTTAGAAGTCGATCATTTGCTGGAGTTGGGTTGTGTCAAGTTCATGGGTTTGAAGGGAGAGGCTGTCACAGTTCACATTGAAATTCTCATGGTTTACATAGTTTGAGATTCTCATGTTTTACATAGATTCAGATTTTTTCCCCCGTTTAACACAGGTTCAGAAGGCTCCCTACCAACTCTGATGACGGATACTCGGGTAGTTGAAGGATTTGATTTCATTTTATTTATTTATTTATTTATTGCATTTATATCCCGCCCTTTCCCGAAGGCTCAGGGCGGCTAACAGGGGCACCAAGTGCCAAGTAAAACAATATCATATAGTTAAAACAAACATATCATTAAAACAATCACAAATAGTTTAAAACCATAAATTACAATCAGATATAGCAATATACAGCAAACTTCAGCAAGAGGGAAGATCTTAACGTCACCTAGCTACCGACAGTCTCATACTCCAAGCCGTTTCCATTGCCACCATCCATCACCAGGGGGCAAGACAATCAGATGTTAAATTCGCTAGGGCATAGGGATGCAGATGGAATGGTAACAGCGGCGGCTCCTATCCAAAGGCCTGGCGGAAGAGCTCCATCTTACAGGCCCTGCGGAACTGAGAAAGGGCCCGGATCTCCTCCGCCACCGAGAATGCCCTAGCCCTAGACACAGCAAACTTAACTTCTTTTGGGCCTGGGATTTCCAGGAGATGCCTCCCTCCCGACCAAAGTGCCCTTGGGGGAATATATGGAGAAAGGCGGTCCCTCAGGTAGGCTGGACCCTGGCCATTTAGGGCTTTAAAGGTCAAAACCAGCACTTTGAAGCGAATCCGGAACGCTATCGGCAGCCAGTGCAGCGCTTTCAGCACAGGCTGAATATGGTCCCTCCTTGAGAGACCCATCAACAGCCTGGCTGCAGCATTCTGCACTAGCTGCAGCTTCCGAATTTGCGACAGAGGCA
>NW_015165237.1:873210-876661 GCF_001447785.1 Gekko japonicus | reverse complement strand
TATATTTTCTCGTTTTTAATAGATTTAGATTTCCCCCCCCCCCATTTAACACAGGTTCAGAAGGAAAATGTTTTACACTGGTTAGGCTTAGAAGTAGCTTCCAATAGCATTAAAGGGGGGATTCTCGGGTTTTACATTTTCAAAGTTTTTACTTTTCTTCCATAGAAAACAATGGAGTAGGGCTGGGGGCACTGTGTTCAGGGGCCCATAGAATTCGACCCCTTGGTCCAATTGACATGAAATTTAGGGGTTATTTGAAGAGCAGGCACTGGCAGCTCCCTTGAAATTTTGGTACCAATACCTTTCAAAACATGCCCCCAGACCCCCAGAAAGTTACCCCATATGGAATAATGGAGCCAAACAAAATTAAACCCCCCCCCAAAAAAAAACCATGAAAAAAACCCAGATCCAAATAACAAAATGGTATTTGAAACCCAGGAAACTGGAAATACTAATTTATTATTATTATTTGGCTCTAATGTATCCAGATCCAAAAAAAATGCTATTTTTTTCTCTCCTGCACACCCCTAAAAAATAACTTGAAACCACAGTTTCATACCTTGGGTTGAAGGAATCTATAACTAACTATGATTAGTGAAGGCTGCCTAGATTATAATGATTACAAACTTCAGTTTGGTTTTGTGTGACATCTGAATAGAACCAATGAGTGTGTACTGTTGTATTAAATAAGTACGGTGGGAATATTATTAACACTGAAACTGAACGGACAGATCGCCTGTACGGAAAGTTGTTCCTAAGCAAACACATCTTGAAAACAAGAGGCTCCAACAACCTTTAGATAAATCTTAAACTTGTATTACGGTATCTTACATATACCCCTCAAAATGCTCTCCATTTTCCTCCTTAATGACTGAACTTGCTGGGCTGTGCAAAAGAGCTCCTTGTTCAATTATGCATTAAGATGTGATTAATGAATGTTTTGTGTCTTGCAAGCAAATCACCAATGACTCTATGGTTCTCGCACATTTTGGAATTTTTACTAACATCTTGACAGCAAGCCACAAAAGTAAATATGTTAAAATATTGAGAGAGAGAGAAAAAAGGTTATTGTGGGCCCCGGTCACACAAAAGGTTTTGGGCCGGGAGAGGGATGGATCGGGGGCGGAGCAAATGGGCGTGATCCCACCGCAACATCTAGGAAACGTTGCGCACCCATCCCCGATCCGGCCCTTCAGGCCGAAAAGCCGCATCTAAAATAAACCACCTACAGAGGTGGACTTATCAGCAAGGCTGCATCAAGCGCAGCCATGGGATTGCCGGCGCGTCCTTCTGCGACGTTCGCCAGCCTCCGTCTTCATCTCATCGCTTTCTCCCCGGTCTCCCCGGCATCTGATCGTGCCAAGGAGCAACTGCATGGCGGCTCACGGGATCTGTATGATCCCGTCACCGTGTGTCTATTTTGGTGTGGCTTTCAAAAGCTGCACTTCCCCCCCCCCGTGGCAGGGACCGTGGTAGTCTTCAGTCATGGTCGAGGTCTGCTCCTTTGCTTAGAAGGAGCATTATCATCATGCCAGATCCCAGATATGAGGACCTCAGTAAGAAATTATTATAAAAAGAAAATAAATCCCCCCCCAAAAAAAGAAAGTAAATACCCCCCCCCAAAAAAAAATACAACAACAAGGCAAAGGCCTCAGCAATGGTTATAGGCTAGATTTCAGAACCAAGGCTATGGGCTAAATGAGAGTAAACAGGTAACTCTTAGAGGGGCAGTTCCCTGGGGCACTCAAGGAAGCGATGGTCCATCCTCTCCTGAGAAAAAAACATCTTTAGACCCAGCTGAATTGGCCAACTATTGGCCGGTCTCTAATTTGCCCTATTTGGGCAAATTAATTGAGAGGGCAGTGGCGACACAGCTGCAGGGCTTTCTGGATGATGCTTCTGTGCTCGACCCCTTCCAGTCCGGCTTTCGCCCGGGACACGGGACGGAGACTGTTCTGGTCGCTCTGACTGACGACCTCCGGAGGCATCTGGATCGAGGCGGATCGGCGGTACTGTTGCTGTTAGATCTGTCAGCCGTGTTTGACACGGTCGACCATCAGTTACTAGTCCACCACCTCACCGACGTGGGGATTCAGGGACTTGCCTTACAATGGTTTGTTTCTTTTCTCCAAGGTCGGGGACAAAGGGTGGCAGTAGGGGAACAGCAGTCCCAGAGACATCCCCTTGAATGCGGAGTGCCCCAAGGGGCTGTGTTATCCCCAATATTATTTAACATCTACATGCGTCCCCTTGCCCAGATTGCCCGGAGGTATGGGCTGGGGTGTCATCAGTATGCTGATGACACCCAGCTCTATCTGATGTTGGGTGGCCAGTCAGGATCCAGACCGGAGGACCTGGACAGGGCGTTACAGGGTGTGGCGGGTTGGCTTAGACTGAGTAGGCTGAGGCTAAATCCAGTGAAGATAGAGGTCCTGTGCTTGAGTCGGGGCAGTTCGGGGATGGGGATCCCACTTCCGACCTTCGGGGGGGCTCCATTGGTGCCAGTGCCGGAGGTTCGGAGTTTGGTTGTCCTCCTGGATTCCTCCCTTACCATGTAGGCCCAGGTAGCGGCAACTGCCAGATCGGCATTTTACCATCTCAGGCTGATTAGGCAGTTGGTTCCCTTCCTTGACCATACTGACCTAGAAATAGTGATCCATGCGATGGTTACCTCAAGACTAGACTACTGTAACGCTCTCTATATGGGGCTGCCCTTGTCATGGATCCGGAAGCTGCAGCTGGTGCAGAATGCCACAGCCAGGCTGGGTATGGGCCTCCCTAGACGAGAGCACATCCAGCCTGCGCTGAGGACACTGCACTGGCTGTCAATAGCATACCAAATCTGCTTCAAGGTGCTGGTTCTTACCTTTAAAGCCCTATATGGCCGAGGTCTGACATACCTGAGGGACCGCCTTTCCCCATATATACCCCAGAGAGCACTACGGCCGGGGTCCCAAAATCGGCTGCCCCTCCCTGGCCTAAGGGAGGCCAAGCTAGCTATCACCAGGGCCGGAGCCTTTTCAGTGGCGGCCCCTACCTGGTGGAACGAGCTCCCGGAGGAGATCAGGGCCCTGCGAGACCTTTTGCAGTTCCGCAGGGCCTGTAAGATGGAGCTCTTCTGCCAGGTATTTAATTAGGGGCCACGGCTACTGCAGGCCGGTACTGCAGGCCGGTACTGCAGGCTCTTACTGCAGGCCGTTACAGCAAGCCTGGCCCGTGGTCTTAACATCTAACTGATTATGAGCAGAAACACTTTGTATTTATAATGTTTTATTGTTGGTCAAATCTTGTGTATTTTAATGTATTTATGTTTTTATGGAAGCCGCCCTGAGCCAGCTTGCAGGGAGGGCAGGGAACAAGTTTGATAGATAAATAAATAAATATAATAAACTGCTGCCAAACACAGCACCCATGAGATTACTTCCCAGCTTTCTTCCTGTATCATCAATTA
>NW_015165237.1:855703-873171 GCF_001447785.1 Gekko japonicus | reverse complement strand
AAAGAGTTACATAGCTGCTTTTTCAGTAGTAGCTGCATGTATGTAATATCCAGTTGGTTTACAATGTTGGTTTCCTTAGCGTTATTGATGAAATGCATCAGGCAAGTATTTTAATACCTAGTCTGCTTTGATCTACAATTTCCTCTATCAAAAATCAATTGTTTAGCTTATCCATTTTGCCTTCTTGGAGGATATAAAGCAATGTGTTTATTGTGTTTATTGTGTTCTCAGTTGGACTGGAACAGCTTTACATGTGTGTATTGCCACATTAGCTATTACAGTTTCTTTGCATTTTCCAGGCTTCCATATGATGCCATTTGTGTGCCATATGACACAACATCTTGCCTTTTCATTCTTGCCTGAACTAAAAGGAGCTACCAGCCAACCACCGAGCATAAGGAGGAATTCTACTAACTGTGCAAATGCCAGAAGCATCACATATAGTCAAATTACAGGCCACTTTAAATTGTGAGCATATCAGCAGTTCAAGTGTACGGGTGATCAATGCGAATGAAAAATGGGCATTGCAAGCAAGTTATTTCTGAGCACAGTATTCGCAAGGAGGATCACAAAAAGGCATCCAGACCAACAAGTAAATGGAAAGCTGTACATGTCTGTGAACACTGAGCTGTGTAATGGTTTGCACGATATCAGTGTCCAATATAGTGGCACTTCTCTTTGGCATATGCCTGCAACATTTCATAGCAATGGGTCAGAAACTAAAGCATATTTTGGTAAAATCTATGGTAATCGTTTTTTTAAAAAGTTTGTTCGTATCAGACTAGCTTTGGGGAGCTATCATGAATGATGACAAATGGATCTTGAATACCAGTCATAAACCTACTCCAAACCCCCCCCCCCCCAAATGTAACTCTTTACAATTGGTTATTTTTCTTCTTCAGTGTGAAGTCATAGTTTACAGATTGGGAAGTCCATTTAAATTGATTATTTCCCCCCCCCCAAGGGGCAACTATCAAAGTGAGAATATTGATTCAGCTCCTCACTCAGGACTGAGACAAATGAGATGCTAGGAAATCTGTCAACAAATCTCCCCAGCAGTTTTTTTTTTAAAGACAATTGTGGCCAAAGACCCACCCCACCAATTCAGCATGGTACAAAACATAATGGGGAAAGAAAGGTCAAACTGTTTCCTGTGATTAGAACAAGCCAAACTGGGGGTCCACAGTTGCCCTTGCACTTTCAAACAATTGGAAATATCCTCCTATGGAACTTTCAGCATCTAATCCTGTTTGATCATGAGCCATATTGCTCACTGGATAACCTTGAGAGCCAGTTTGGTGTGGTGGTAAAGTGTGTGGACTCTAATCTGGGAGAACTGGGTTTGATTCCCCACTCCTCCACTTGCAGCTGCTGGAGGACCTTGGACAAGCCATAGTTTTGTCTGAGATGTCCTTGAAAGAGCAGTTCTCTCAGAGCTCTCTCAGCCCCACCTACCTCAGGGGGTGTCTGTTGTGGGGAGGGGAAGGGAAAGGAGTTTGTAAGCCACTCTGAGACTCCGAGTGAAGGGCGGGGTCCTTCCAATCCCTTCTTCTTCTCTTGATCCACTCAGTCTAAAGATAAAATGGAAAATCACCTTATAGGTCATGTTATTGTGAAATCTATGGAAGAAGGGGGAGATGCCAATAAATGATAAAGAACCTTTTTCCTATATGAAAGCTAAATTTGAGTCCAGCAGCCCCTTAGAGACCAACAAGATTATCTGGGTATGAGCTTCCAAGAGTCAAAGCTCCCTTCATCAGATACTCTCAAAAATGTATACCCCAAGAAGCTTGTTGGTCTCTAAGTTGCCACTGGACTCAGCTCTAGCTGTTCTACTGCAGACCAACACAGCTACCCTCTGAAACTTTCCCAGTATGTATGCCATTCAAGAAATGGGAGGTTTTCTACCTTCGGGATGATATTTTGTGGAATGATGACCACTGATTTCCAAAATTGCCAAAAGAATAAATCCAATGACAACTAATATAAATGGGAACAAGTTTTGAGTCCAGTGGCAGCTTTGAGACCAACAAAAGTTGGCCTTTTGTTGGTCATAAAGGTGCCACTGGACTCAAAATCTGTTCTACTGCTGCAGACCAACGTGGCTGCCTACCTGGATCTAATATAAATGGGAATATATTTAAGATAAGTACTGTATAATTAGAGCCTTTCCCCTCCTTCATTGAATAGAAATCAGCATGCAGAAAGCACATCTGGAATTTAACGTCACTGCGCTTAACATGTATATGAGAGCAGACACAAATATTTCAAGAGAGTCAAATACAGTTTGTTTGTCCTACAGGTAAACCTCTAGCCTCCTTAATGCAGAGTAAAGGTAAAGGTTTTCCTTGCTCAAAAGTTAGTCGAATCTGACTCAAGGGGGCGGTGCCAGTAGGTTACTGTAAATATTTTTTCCTCCCCATGGAAACAGAATACATAGCCTTCTCCCTTCTCTAAAATGAATAACACTTATATTTTTTAATGCAAGCACTCTTGCATGAGTCTCCTAGATCAAAAAGGGAGAAAGAATAATGAAAATGCTGCTTTTATTTATTTGTTTATTTGCATGGAGACTTGTCTTAAGAAACTGAGATTGTTAAAGTGAATCTAGTGTGATGCTGGGTTTGGCAATGTATTTGACAGTGATTTGATGAAATGAAGTAAATAGCTTTGAGTCTTTCTTTCTAAGGATGGTTGAAGAGGTTAATTTAAATGTTCCTTCCCCACAACCCAAGCCCCTTGCCAATCGATCAGAAGTATGTTGTGAAACCAGCAGTTCCAGAATTGGATGCAGAAAGGTAAAGGGCGATCAGTATTACAAAGTGGAATGCTAAATGCTAGAAGTGCAATCTTAAACAGAGATTCACCCTTCCAAGCCCATGGCATGCCACTGATGACAACAATGATGAGGTTGTCATTGCACTCAGATTTCTCCAAGCAGGGTGCCAATGGCTTCTGGCAACTGTGTTCCAAAATCAAATTTGCCTCGAATGACACTGAAGGCAAAATATGGTGATGATCTAGGAGTTTGTGGACCACTGGACTTTCTCTTTCACCTTTGAATTTTCGGGGGGTACTGATACTCTTGAAATTGATATTCTTGAACCTTTTCAGCTTCCCTTGAAATTCTTCAGAAGTTTTGCCCAGCATTCTAAAACATCTGATTAGTCCTCACACATCTCAGTTTATAAGAATTTGCATGTGTGACAGCCAGTTTGGTGTAGTGGTTAAGAGTAAGGACTCTAATCTGGGAGAACCGGGTTTGATCCCCCAGTCCTCCACATGCAGCTGCTGGTATGACCTTGGGTCAGTCATAAGTTCTTTCAGAGCTGTTCTTTCAAGGGCATCTACCTCTCAGCCCCACCTACCCCACAGTGTCTGTGGTGGGGAGGGGAAGGGAAAGGGATTGTAAACCGCTCTGAGACTCCTTTGGGTAGTGAAGGGCAGGGTATAAATCCAATCTCCTCCTTCTCCTCCTCTTTGGCTTTTCATGTATCAGACTTGGCTCTAAATTCAGCAACCTGTACAACATTACCAGCATTCCCCCCCCTTCAGAACATAAGATGAGGAAATATGTAAATGTTTTAATGAGGCCTCCCTTTATATGTGTTTTAATATAAACAGTTTAAAAGCTTACCTTGATTCCATAGCGGGGGTCTGTATATTACTATAACACAAATTAATCCTATTAGTACCAAGTTCATTGTAGTTTCATATTGTTTAGACAAGTTAATCCAAAGACAATGAGTCTAATTATTATCCTCCTTACTAGTAGGAAATTTAATTTCAAGACTTGGTCACAGCATGATTTGGCATGTTAAAACAAATCTCATCCCAGATATCCAATTGCAACATAAGAAATCTTCAAAATTTAAGATATTCAGTGTACATATCTCACAGACAAAACCCTATAACAAGCCCACAGTAAGTGGGTACCCCTCTGTTATAGATGCTAAAATAGTACTCTCAGGACTAAGGCTGCTTTGCCCATTACACAGTCCCTGTGTTCCTACCATTAGGATATTATCTTAGCTGATAAATGTTCCTGTGGAAACTAGAATTGGCTATAGCTCTTGAATTTTTTTTACACTCAAATGTTCTCCAAATATGACTGAAAGCATGTAGCTGATGATTTCCTTCTCCAAGTGTCGACAGAAATTGTGCATGCTGGGGAACTAAAGTCCCTAGGTGTATGTTTCTGTGACACTGAGATTTGGGAATCTCACAATAACCACATGCATGTGTTCCAAGTAGAAACAAAAAAGATAACAGAAATAACCCCTTCAAAACTAGCACATTCTGTGCTAATTTCTTTTTTCAAATGGTGTTTAGCACACAAAGGGCTAATTTTAATGGGGCTTCAGTTGTTGTTGATATTATTATGTTGCAGGTTTAAGGGACATTACACAGCAAAAGAAACCCACCTAGGCTTGCTACCATGTGTATATCCAATGGTGAATCACAGCCAAAGTGGGCTCATTAAGCCTTCTTGCATGATTACATGTTCTTATTCATCTTATTCATCTTTACATTTACATCCACCATTGTGATGGACCATCAAGGGTTAATGCTTAACATAGTCTGAGAATCTTTGAGTGACAGGCTGTTCGAACAGAATTCTGTTGAGATAGTCAGTTAAGGAATGACAGTTGGGAACAAATAGTTGAAGAAGAGTCAGTTAAGCACTAACTGTGGACTGGGAAGGAGGCTGAGTGAGTGGATCAAGGAAGATCCTTATTCAAGTCAAAAAAGGAATATATCTCCTAGTAAAGACAAGTGATCCCTGCCCAGTTAAGAAGGGAAATAGCTTCTAGGAAAGAGAAGTGATCCCTGGTTTGTGTATAAAGAAGGATTTGGGGAACTTGTTTGTATGTTCCTGCCTTCTAAACTTCATGTGTTGGTGAAACTCAGAAACCTATGCTTGAGTGTTTAAGCACAAACTGAAAAGAAAGCCTCTCTCCTCAAAGTTTTAAAGACATTGTTGGATAGCAGAAACGCTTACTTGTTGGCAACAAATTATCTGGTGTTTGTGTGAATATGAAGTTACCTCAGTTTTATTATCTGTTCACCTCATACATCCTCCACCTGATTCCACCTGACTTTTTCTCCTCCAGGTTAAATAAAACATTTTGTTTATTTTGAACTTTCAAAAGCCTCTCATGTGCCCTTTCAAAGGTAGATTATAAGATGGTGATTTATATAAGATGGTGATTTATTTATTTATGTAATTATATTTATTTTTAAGTATTTTGAACTTTCAAAAGCCTCTCATGTGCCCTTTGTAAAGTAGATTATAAGATGGTGATTTATATAAGATGGAGATTTATTTATTTATGTAATGATATTTATATCCCACCCTAACCCAAAAATGAGCTCAGGTCTTCTCACAACAATTTTGCCTCTTCCCTCAGTTCCCATCACAGATAAATAAATAAATATTTCTATAGATCTATAGATATATCTATACCTATCTGCGTGGGACAGCCATACACAAACAAATAAGAAGAAAATAGACAAAAGGGGCTGCTCACCAAGAAAGAAGACAGAAGGGAAAGTCCTGCATGTAAGAGAGGAAAGAAAGCGAGATTGTCATAACCTTTCTTCCATCATAGAGGTCAAGAAGAGATCAGAGGAAGTCTTTTTATTTAGACAATGATCAGACTAAGACCTGCTTATCTTCAAAAAGGTGCTTCAGTTTGCTCAGTGGTAGAGCCTCTGCTTTGGACAGGTGGCTCCACGCATCCCAATATGGATCAGAGGTCTTGACAGTGCCACTGATTGTTTCCAGTCCAAATTCCTACGTAAAGTTTTGGGCTTGCCAAAGTGTGTACCATATGCAGTTCTTTGCTTAGAAACAGGTCTGAATCTAGTTGAATCCAGAGCATGGCTTATGACATTTAAATATTGGCTACATCTTCATTATAATTCTGAACCAGGGAGCCTCATATACTAAATGCTCTCAGAGTCTTTTGAGAAAAAATTTAAGGCCATGGGTATATTTTTGGATTCACTGACTATGCTCCCATTAGCGGGCATATTCCAGTTGATCAAACAGAGGATATTGGATACTGAGCATCAGGAGTTACATAGTCTCGCCAACAAAACCTGCTCTCCTCTGAGCTTCGAGATACCCCTCACTGTAGGTAGGATGGCTTCATATTTATCCTCCCTACAAGCACCACAACTACAGAGAGCTTTCTCTTTAGCCAGATCCCATGCCATGCCATCTGCCATTGTATATGGCAGATTCAATAAGACAGCATCTGTGTTACATAGTCTCGCCAACAAAACCTGCTCTCCTCTGTGCTTCGAGATACCCCTCACTGAAGGTAGGATGGCTTCATATTTATCCTTCCTACAAGCACCACAACTACAGAGAGCTTTCTCTTTAGCCAGATGCAATGCCATGCCATCTGCCATTGTATATGGCAGATTCAATAAGACAGCATCTGTGGCTAGACATTGCCCTTGTGAATCTAGATGTGTTGAGATGGTCTTACATGTTTTGTTGCACTGTCACTTTTATGTAAATATATGCTCTTAATATCTAAACTCTATATTGGCCAACATGATGGGTTTTTCAGATTCCCATAAAGTTTACAAACTTTTGAATGATTCCTCTGTTGAAGTAACAGATAAAGTGGCTAAGTTCCTTCAATCCGCCATGCTGCTACATCAAGAGAAAGTACAGTTGTAACCTATTATTTTATTCAATGTATTTGTAATACAGTGTCCTACTTGTATAGTTTCATAATGACTTTGTTCTACTTATATATGCCAGTAAAGGCTGACTTGACTTGAGGTGGCTCCATGGCTCAATAACAGAGTATCTGCATTGCTTAGAGAAAGTCCCAGGTTCAATCCCTAACTTCTCCAGGTCAGGTAGTAGATGTGAAAGAGCTCTACTGGAGACCCCAGAGAACTGCTATGAGTCAGAGTAGGCAATACTGATCTTGATAAACCAATGGTTTGAATCAGTAAAAGAAAGCTTCATGTATTCAGGGGCCTTGAAACCATGATAAAAATATCTGTCATATCCACAGTTCCATTTTGTCTTTGTGTGCATGAAGCAGCCTCAACTCATGTTTCAGGGAATAACATGAAGAAAACACAGCCAAAGTTTCAAGAGCAATATAAATGGCTATTTCATGTCAGGATCTTCCACCATTTTCATAATGCAACTGTAAGATGTGGTTTATTATTGATTTTTTGCAGCAGAAATTTCTTTGTAAATGACAAAACAGATTGCTGTGTAAAAGGAATCTTAACTACAAATTAATTACAGCAGGGGGTTCTGTTTTACAACTCATTAAAATCTGCTGAACTTCAATTCCTGGAGATTTGCCTAAGCTGTTTCTCAGGAATTACGTACTTGGAAACTTCTTGTTTGCTATAATAGATAAACAAAAGAGTTATAAACCAACAGTGCTGAAAATTATTACAGCACATTCTCTTCCAACTTCCCGTCACCTACCTTTAAATCGATGCCTATCATTTGTTTAATTGCTATATTTCAAATATTACTTGGCTTTTCTGTTTCTTTCCCCCAAGCTTCAACAAGAGCATTTTTCTACCATACATTCCCCTGATGTGTGTGTGTAAAATATTGAAATATGATAGACTATACTTCAGCACCACTGTTATCTGAAGTTAATAAAACCTTCAGCGGGCCTATTAATTTATCATTAGGAACAGCTGTAAGTGGCTATAACAACACCATTTCAGTAAATTCATAATCACGCTGTAATGGACAATGAACAAGGAAATCAAATCTCTTTCTATCAAAATATGAGAGGCAAGAGCTCAGAGCAGAAATACATTCACTTATTTATTAAATTATGCTAAATGCCTACTAAATTCAAGGGGCCAAACTAGACATTAACATGGCATTACAGAGATAAAAGCATAGTAGTTAAGGATGCTGTACTAGGACAGACCCAGATTCATATCTTACCTTGTCCATGAAATTCACTGGATGATCGTGGGCCAGTCATTATCTTGCAGGCTTGTTTAGAAGATAAAGTAAAGAATCCATCATATGTGACTCCCCGAGCTCGCTCAGACACTAAATAAAAATCAAATTCAATGAACAAATGCCAGTAGGAAGAAGTCATTTGACTGAGAGAAGGCTTGTAGATTATTAACCATTGTGCTATCACTTGCAATGGTACTACTCCCTCTCATAGTTTATTGTAATGTGCAGTTAGGTGCATTATATCAATTGTCAAAGAAAAATAGGCATTTGGGCATATGGAACATAATAAAGCTGTTAGAGTGTTCCTTAAAAAGAAATACAAAAACAACGATAAAAATAAATAGGAATAGAGTTTCAGTCTTCATAACCTTATCGTAATGGTGTGTGTGTGTGTTTGCTGTCAAGTCACAGCCCACTTAGGGTGGCCCTGTGTGGTTTTCAGGGCAAGAGACGTTCAGAGGTGGTTTGTGTTTGCCTGTGATTGTGTCATGACCAGTGTTCCCTCTAAGCTGAGTTAGTGTGAGCTAGCTCACAGTTTTTTAGCCTCTGCCTCAGACATTTTTATCTTAGCTCAGGAAGGAGGACTCCAAAGCAAACTAATTTATGCAGGAGCCAAATCACTCGCTCACAACTTTAATGCCAGGAGCTCACAAAGTAGAATTTTTGCTCACGAGACTCCACAGCTTAGAGGGAACATTGGTCATGACCCTGGACTTTCTCAAGGCTTGTCCTTCCAAATACTGGCCAGAGCTGACCCTGCTTAGCTTTCGAGATCTGACAAGATCAGGCTCAGAGCAATGCTATATTATGAGAATAATTATTTAGTCAAAGGATACCTCCAATGTCTACCACCTGACTGATCAGCTGCTGCAGGTACTACACCTCCCCAACCACTTTCCAAAGCAACAATTTTAAGAACATAAGAACATAAGAGACGCCAATGTTGGATCAGGCCAAAGGCCCATCTAGTCCAACACTCTGTCACACAGTGGCCAAAAATACCAGATGCCATCAGGAGGTCCACCAGTGGGGCCAGGACATTAGAAGTCCTCTCAGGGCTTATTTCCCTAATTTTCTACAGGGGAACTATCTCTGTCATCTGGAGATCAACTGTAATTCTGGGAAATCTCCAGGTCCCACCTGGAGGTTGGCAACCTTAGTTAAGAACATGTTACCATAAGAAAAGCCATGTTGGATCAGGCCAGTGGCCCATCCAGTCCAACACTCTGTGTCACTCAGCAGCCAAGACCCAGCAGGGCTAGAACTCCAGAAGCCCTCCCACTGTTGGCCCCCAAGCACCAAGAATATAGAGCATCACTGCCCCAGACATAGTGTCCATCGATACCTTATTGCTAATAGCCACTGATGGACCTCCGCTTCATATGTTTATCCAATCCCTGCCCTAAACATACAGTAATTAAATTCTTAAATTCCTTACAGCAGTTAACTATGGTGCAGTTTTTAACAACCATTTCAGGAAGAGCCTCCATTGATCCCTCTTTTACCATAACAGCAAATTTTATAGACACAAGAACTGTTTTGTCACAGCAAGTGAATCCTAGTCATAACACTTCTGATAAGGGATGGGAGGCTTAGTAGCTGACTGGGAAGAGAGATAATCTCCTCTCCTAATGATTATCCCCTTCTCAGTTTTTTCCCCAAGCTGGTTCCATTTTCATTATTTACTTTCTATGTTTCTGTCTTTCTTATTTCCCTAACCATCCTGCCCCTTTCTCCTTTATCTTCTATTTCCTCTTCCTTTGTTCCTGTCTGTGTCTTTCATACTTTATCTTCTCGTTACAAAACGTTTGGGGGTGGTGGTAGGTGTGTATTTTCAGGTAGAGGTCCGACCTGAGTGAAACCTTTACCAGAAGAAAAACATCTTCTTCTGCTTTATTGTCTACACTAAAGCCTCTGATTGTGTGGAACACAACAAACTGTTGAAAGTCCTTAAAGAGATGGGAGTACCAGACCACCTCACATGCAATACTCCCTCTAAGCTGTGGAGTCTTGTGAACGAAAATTCTACTTTGGCCCCAGTCACATGTAAAGGTTTGGGCCGGGAGAGGGACGGATCGGGGGCATAGCAAATGGGTGCGATCGCACTGTAACATCTGGGAAGCAGTGCGCACCGGTCCCTGATCCGACCCTTCAGGCCAAAAACCCGCTGCAAAAAAGAACCACCCCTAGAGGTGGAATTACCAGAAAGGCCTCGGCAAGCGCGGCCATGGGATCGCCGGCACGTCCTTCTGCCGGTGCATCCGAGGTTCCTGGCTGAACTGCGCATGCCCACACATGCGCAGATCGACAGCCTCCCTCTCTGTTTTGTGGCTTTCTCCCCGGTCTCCCCGGCATCTGATCGTGCTGGGGAGCAAGTGCGCATCGGCTCATGGGATCTGTGCCGCTGTGTGGCTATTTTGGTGCGGCTTTCAAAAGCCGCACTTTGCCCACGCATTTCCCCCCCCCCTCCTGTGTGGCAGGGACCTTTGTGAGCGACTGGCATTAAAGTTGTGAGCAAGCAATTTGACTACTGCATAAATTAATTTGCTCTACAGCCATCCTTCCAGAGTTAAGACAAAAATGTGTGAGCCAGAGGTTAAAAAACTGTGAGCTAGCGCACACTAGCTCAGTTTAGAAGGAACACTGCTCACATGTCTCCTGAGAAACCTGTATACGGCTCAAGAAGCAACAGTTAGTACCGGATATGGAACAACTGATTGGTTTAGAATAGGAAAAGGAACAGAAGAAGAAGAGAAGAGATTGGATTTATACCCCACCCTTCACTTGGAGTCTCAGAGCGGCTTACGTACTCCTTTCCCTTCCTCTTCCCACAACAGACACCCTGTGAGGTAGGAGGGGCTGAGAGAACTCTTTCGTGAACTGCTCTTTCAAGGACAGCTCTGACAGAACTATGGCTTGCCCAAGGTCATCCAGCAGCTGCAAGAGGAGGAGTTGGGAATCAAACATGGTTCTCCCAGATTAGTACAGCAAGGATGTATATTGTCACCCTGCTTATTTAATTTATATGCAGAGTACCTCATGCGAAATGCCGGCCTGGATGAGTTATAAACTGGAATTAAGATTGCCAGGAAAAACATCAACAACCTGCAGACAGTACCACTCTAATGGCAGAATGTGAAGAAGATCTCAAGAGCCTCTTGCTCAGAGTGAAAGAGGAGAGTGCAAAAGTTGGCTTGAAACTCAACATCAAAAAAAAAACCCTGAGATCATGGCATCCAGCCCCATCATTCCTTGGCAAATAGAAGGGGAAGTCTTGGAAGCAGTGACAGACTTCATGTTCCTGGGATCCAAGGTCACTGTGTGGTAAGACATTTTAGAAATATAGAAGGTTGGGGTTTAAAAATGAACCAAATAGTTTATAAAATCCATATATCTGTCTCTGTCTTTGCTAGCAAACAGGCTTGGCTTTTTTTCACTGAACCAAAGATGTAACACATTCCATTCCCAGGAAATATTCACAGGTGTGAGACCTACAATAACTAGGCCATAAATTGCAGCTGACAGGAAAGGCCATTTGGGCATTGACAGACTTCAGTCTGAAAGGCAAACTAACTCCGGAGATACAGGAGTTCACATACCCCACTTCCAACTCAAAGATAACTTCAAAGTTATCTCTCTGATAACTTCAAAGAACAGTTTATCCCCAATGGTGGGAACATCAGGAAAACAATAACACTATACTGATCCGGTAAATAAAAGTGTAAACTTTTGTTGTGTGAGACCAAGGAAGCAATTTCCTGCAAGATAATTTCAACTTCTAAATGTTAGTTTACAACTGTAATTTGATTATTGAGGGACCTCTTTGATCATTTGGCATAAATACTGGTCCAATCCAACAGACTTTCGTTGGCTCTTGAGGATCAGGAGAGGATTATTCTCCTGAGAATTTGGAGTCAACCCGAAAGGCCTTTCGTTCTTTGCATGCTTTGGGGTGGGATAGAACTTTGCTTGCATGTTTATTTTTCTGTGTATTTACTATCAGCATTTAGGAAATAGGATTCTACTGTGTTGGCAAGCTGGCATAGCGTCTTGCTGGTCACCTTACCAGGTAAATCTTTGAATGATTTTCTTTTAATAAAGATAAGTTTTATTTTAAGAAGAGTCCTTTGAGTGTCTCTGCCAGCACTTAGCGGTTTCCAGGCTTACAGCTCTGCCTTTTGGTAAGGAGGCAACACTCAGGGGACACATGACCCAGGGAGAGTGTGGGTGACACGGGTAAACATGCATTCACAGACACGTGCAGCCACACACACATTTTCTCACAACACACTGCAGATGGTGACTGCAGCCATGAAATTAAAAGACGCCAGCTCTTTGGGAGGAAAATTATGGCAAACCTAGACAGCATAATAAAAAGTAGAGACATTATACTGCCAACAAAAGTTCACATAGTCAAAGTGATGGTATTCCCAGTAGTAATGTATGGCTGTGAGAGTTGGACTGTAAGGAAGGCTGAGAGCCGAAGAATAGATGCTTTTGAATTATGGTGTTGGAGAAGACTCATTCAAACTTCAGAGAATGGCGGAAAACAGAAGGGCCTGACATGATGTGGTCCATGGGGTCACTAAGAGTCAGGCTCAGCTGTGCAACTGAACAACAACAACAACAACTAGGGTATGTATAGAGGGAGGGACAGAAGAATTGTGTTTTACCCTTTTCTTTTGAATCTCTTGCTCAGTCTGGTGCTGTGCTAAGAGTACATTTGTAAGCATTTTCTTTTTAATAACTACTTTATAACTTTTGAACTCTGTGCCACATAGACCTCCACTGTCTTGGGCGCACTATTTTAAAAAGAGTGCCAGGTGGAAAACAGTCAGTTGGCAAGTGGCTATTCTTCCAGGGGGGCACAAGGCAGCAAACTGTTCCCATGGTGACCAGAACTCAGAAGGGAAGCTGTGAGTCCTGACCCTCCCCGCAGGAAATTCCTACAAAGGCCAGGTGGTGGTGGCAGGTTACCAGAGAGAGTGAAATGCCTCTCCAGGTGTTGAGAAAACCTTGGAGGGCAGGGTGGAACAGGGCCTGCAGGCCAAAGGAAGAATGTTTTGCTACAGTAAAATTGTCAGCCTCCAGATGAAGCCTGGAGACTCCCTGGAACTGCAACTGATCTCCAGACTACGTCGATCACTCCCCTGGAGAAAACAGATGCTTTTGAGGTTGGTATTGATAGCATTGTGCCATGCTGAGGTCCCTCCCCTCCCCAAACTCTGCCATCTCCAGGCCCCACCCCCAAATCTCCAGGAATTTCCCAAGCCAGGACAGGCAACCTTAGGTGGCCACAGGGTGCTGCATCTGCAGTGGAGGGAGAGCTTGGAATCCACCATTCTGTTTTCTGTTTTAAAGCTGCTTTACAGACACATGGCTGCATGGGTGAACAAATCTAGAAATTCTTGGGGAGAGAGCAGCTACAGCGAGGGCGTTTGTAACAGAAAAATGAGTGTCAAAGAAAGAGTTAAATGCCCTCTACCCTTCCATTTTCCATTATAAATCAACCCTTCTGAAGAGAGTTTTTCATCTAAAAAAAATCAGAGACTGGGATTTAAAAGCACACTTTGCAGGGTGTCATTTCTGTGAAGACGCTTTCACACATGCTAAATAATGCAGTTTCAATCCACTTCAGCAACCGTTTGCAAGTGTGTTTTGCCATTTTACACAGCAAAATCCAGTTGCAAAGTGGATTGAAAATGGATTGAAACTGGCTTACACATCAGACTTTTGCAACTGTTCACTTACCAGCCTTCAGCTTACTTAGGCTTACTTATTTGTTATTTCAGAATTAAGTAGCAATTGCACACAAAGAGATTTTCCTGAGCACCAATATTCTACAGGAGGTTAAATAAGTGATTAACTCTTGTCAGAGTTTGCACTTATTACCTTTAAATAATAACCACTTTCCAATGCTCCTTATGCTATTATGTTTGAGTCTCCCTTTAGCGTATTAATAGCATATTACTGTAATGTATTTTCCCATCCGTCAATCATAACAATTTCTCTTTCCTCCAGCATTTGTCAAATGCAGCTCTAGTGGCTGTTTCCATATAACAGTTATTGATATCTATTATTTATAATGTGACAAATAAAAATTAAGAGGATCAAGATGTATTTCCAGCATTCTACTAATTATTGTGTTGATATTAACTGGGTGTTTCTTAGTGAAGGGTCAAGACCATGATGAATAGTACCATATCCATACTTTATTTTAATAATTCCTGTGTAGTAGATCATAGGTATGTGTGTAGTTTTGCATAGCTTTTAAGGTGTAATGGACCATCTGGTCCTTAGTATAAAATGGTTTTCTTTTAAGTCGGTCCAAGCTCAGAAATTAACACTATGACTCCATATGTTCTTCCAGACGTGTTCTTTGTAGCTAGTGATTTTGCTTTAACGTGCACTGATTTACAGTGAAATTACAAAAATATTCTGCTCCAGCACAGTTCCCCCCCCCCCAGCACAGCACAATCATATTTGTGGTAGATGAGGCTTAAAATAAAATAGCTGTGCATCATCACCAATGCCCCATCTAAGCTGTGGAGTCTTGTGAGCAAAAATTCTACTTTGTGAGCTACTGGCATTAAAGTTGTGAGCGAGCAATTTGGCTGCTGCATAAATTAGTTTGCTCTGGAGCCACCCTTCCTGAGCTAAGACAAAAATGTGTGAGCCAGAGGCTAAAATACTGTGAGCTAGCTCACACTAACTCAGCTTAGAGGGAACATTGATCATCACAGTTTTCTAGCATTTAGGGCAGGTGGCAACTAAGGCAGCCCAGTGACTATCACCACACTTTTCAGTAACACTGCTGGAGCTCCAAACTCGACCAGGGCCCTTACCTGCACATGAATTGTGCCAGCTTGGCACCAGACCTCACCTCCCCCCCCCCCCCCGGGCCCCAAAAAAAAAATAAAAAGACAAGTAAGTATTTGGTTGATGTTACTCAGGGCAATTTCTTTCCAATCGACCCAGCTGTATAATGAACCAGGAGCTATTTCATGAATGGGCCTTTGTCCTTTGATTCCTTAGGGAGCTTGCCAATTCATTCTAACTGCCATCCCTTGTTATGGCCTAATCAGACCTATTTAAGCCACAGCCCCTCCTCCCCCACCCATGAACTTAACCACCCCCAATCGTGCTTGGCCCCAGATGTGACCCGCTAGTCCTATACTGTCCCAATGTTAGGATGGAGGAGTGTCAGTCAGCGTGAGACAAATCCTTACGTTAGTAAGGCAAAGTCCTATTTTGAAAATTATTTGTTTAGCTAGTTTGGTGTAGTGGTTAAGTGTGCGGACTCTAATCTGGGAGAACCGGGTTTGATTCCCCACTCCTCCACTTGCACCTGGCTGGATGACCTTGGGCAAGCCGTAGCTCTGATAAGAGCTGTTCTTGAAAAAGAGCAGTTTCTGCCAGAGCTCTCTGAGCCCCGCCCACCTCACAGGGTGTCTGTTGTGGGGAGGGGAAGGGAAAGGATTATGTAAGCCACTCTGAGACTCTGACTGAAGGGTGGGGAATAAATCCAATCTCTTCTCTTCTTCTTCTGTTCCTTTTCCTATTCTAAACCAATCAGTTGTTCCATATCCGGTACTCACTGTTGCTTCTTGAGCCTTATACAGGTTTCTCAATAGACATGTGAGCAGTATTCCTTCTAAACTTAGCTAGTGTGCGCTAACTCACAGTTTTTTAACCTCTGGCTCACAGAGGTGGGGAGGGGAAGGGAAAGTAGCTTGTAAGCCACTCTGAGACACCTTTGGGTAGTGAAGGGTGGGGTATAAATCCAATCTCCTCTTCTTCTCTTCTAGCCATCCAGTTGTCTGTATACCATACAGTGTTGTCCGTAGCCTTACATGAACAGAGAGGATGGCACAATGTCACACATGACTCTATGAGCTATGACTGGTCTTATATATTTTTGACCCAGCTATTACTTATGACCACAGTAGGCTTGCCAAGTCCCCCCGGGGGAGGGAAAACCCCGCCCCAGAGGCCCGTTCCCTGCTGCCGGTGGATCGGGCCCCAGGGGAACCCCACCCCAAAGCACGCGACGTACACGTCACCCGGAAGAGACGTGATCACGCCGTGCACGCTGGGGGCAGGGCCACGGTCATCCGAGGGAAAACTGTATGGTCGCGTCACTTCCGAGTGACAGGGTTGCGGCGCGTGCGGTTCGCGCACGTGCACTCCCGGAGCAGCGCTGGAGTCCCCTGCTCCAGCGCCGATCCAACTTGGGAACCCAGGACCACAGCCACTTCTGCACACATACCAAGACTGGAAGATCACTGGGCTGGAAATGTGGCTTTTGTATAGGGTTGCCAGACCCCCCAGTGTGGGTGTGGGTCCCCCCAATTTGGGCGCTCCTCTCAGCCACCAGCCAGCTGACTGCTGGGGGGATTACCACCCCCCAAACAGGCAAGAAGCCAGAGAGCACAGGGACAGTGGAGGAAACACCCAACCATGAGAACTAAGGTAATGCTGAACTTTAACCTACTGCAACTTCAATTGTCACTAGCCTGCCTTCCTTGATCACCACTAAAAAAGAATCAAGTGCAGGGCACAGAAAGAGGACTGCATGTTTTCTCCGTTTCTCGTTCCCTGGCTCAACTTGAAGGGCTTGAACAGATAATGTGTATCCTTTTAATTCATTTATGACACTTTCTTATATTTTGAATGCTTTCAGTCTGCTCTCTGGGGGGGAAATACCATACATATTCAACCTTGGTAGGGAGGAGCAATGGGTCAGCTTGCCATCTCTGGAGCACAATAGTTTACATGCAGAGATGTGATAGATCACCCCTGTGCTACCTTGTGGAGTGACATCAGCAGGCACAGTGACTAGGCAGAGGCTGTAAATGGCAGCACAGGAACAGTAGGGGTTGTTTCGTAGAAAAAGAGCTGGGGGGACTAATTAGCATAACTCATTAGCATATGCCACACCCACTGCCATCACCGAAAGTGTGTCATAAGGCCACACCCACCACTCAGTTAGTCTTAGTCTTAAAGGTTAGTCTTAAAGGTGCTATTTGAACTCATGGACTATTTTGCAGCAACAGACTAACACAGCTAATTCCTCTGAATCTAAACCCTCCACTCAGGCTCCACCCCCAAAATCTCCAAGGTATTGCCAACTCAGAGCTGGCGAGCCTGTCTGATGGCACATGTGTGGGAAAACAAGCAAACCACCCATGTCAGATAAAAAGGATAGAAGTTCAACACAATCTATATATCTAATAGCGAAAGGCACCGCGCATCGGGGGTACCTGGGGGGGAGGGAGATTTTTGTGCACACTTGGAGCAGTCCCCAGGTGTGCACAAAAATCTAAAAACCTGAAAAAAATATCAGGGGGATACTTAAATCCCCCCAAAAGTGACAGAGCATCCCCTGTGCATGCGCAGGGGATGCTCTGCGAACTCCCTCACCGCCGCCGCTTGGGGGGGGGAAGAGAGCAGCGAGGCCTGAGCGGCAAGCTGCTCGTGCCTTGCTTCGAAT
>NW_015165237.1:827240-855343 GCF_001447785.1 Gekko japonicus | reverse complement strand
CTCACAGCTTTAATGCCAGTGGCTCACAAAGTAGAAATTTTGCTCACAAGACTCCACAGCTTAGAGGGAACATTGGTAGGCAATTCCAGGGAGAAAAAACAGCTATAAACCAAGACCAGCTATAAACCAAAACAGCTATAAACCAAGCATGGGGGCAGATGACCACATTGCTATGGAAAATACACAGAAAATCCAGGCATTTATACTTTGTTTTCACTCCCTCCCCCCAACAATTCTGGTGGCCGCCATGGTTTCAGGTCTCGCCGAGCCCCTGTCGAGCTCAGCAGTGGAGCTGCGAGGCCGACGGGAGCACAGAGAACCCCTGCCAAGCCCCCCCGCCTTAACGGTCCCGGCCGCCGCCGGTCTTGCGGCTCCACTGCTGAGTCCCATCAGGGGCCCGGAGGTGGACCTGCAAGGCTGGCGGGAGTGCAAGGAAGCCCCGCCAAGGCCCTCCCTGGCCCCAGGCAGGGGTGGGGAGAGGCGGGGAGGAAGCAACTTACCCTCCCTCTTCTCCTTCCTCCTCCTGGCTGAATGAGGTCCGGAAGCGGGGCGGCCGGAAGCAGGGGGCGGGGCTTCGTCATGTGCCCCGCCCCCGCACCTCACCCGGGGGAACAGCGATCCCCCCCGAATCGACCTCTGAGGTACAGCATGCTAAATGTGTGACTCCATTTAGTGGGAGATACTGTCTGAGTTGAGTTGCTGGTGGCAGTGGGTAGTACCCAATTTGTTTTTGGCACCCCTGGAGAGTGAGGGGAAGGTGTGATGTCGTCGAGGGGAGACTTGGAATGGTTGCAGGAGTTTTCCAATGTCATGGGTGACAATGAGAAGGAACTAGGGTTGCCAGCCTCCAGGTGAGGCCTGTGGATCTCCTGCTCTTACAACTGAACTCCAGCTTACAGAGATCAGCTCCCCTGGAGAAAATGACTGCTTTGAAGGGTGGACTCCATGGCAGTGTACCATGCTGAGGCCCCTCCCCTCCCCAAATCCCATCTCCTGGATCTACCCCCAACATCTCCAGGTATTTTCCAACCTAGACTTGGCAACCCTAGAAGGAACAGGAGGGCCTTCTGAGCATGGTCTTTCACAGTTTGCATTAGTTGCATTCCTAATTTTATCCTTCTCCTGAGTTCTGGTGTAGAGATATCAATCCCTTCGTTCCCTTCTGCATAAGGGCCTCAGGGAACTAACCAGTATCGTCCTTCTAAACCTCTCAAATAATCCCTTCTGTTTCTTTTTCCTTGTCCTCCTATTTTCCACTCTTAAACAGCTGGTAAGGCCAAAGGATTTAAGATTCCTATTCCTTCCTCAGGAGGATGGTGTTTGACTTCTGCCAATTTGAACATATGCTCTTTGCAGCTTCTTTCTATCTGCTTTGGTTATCATGTGTGACTTGTGTTAAAATATTAATTTCTCTCACTGTAACTCATGCTGGAAAATAAAGCATCAGTTCTTTGTCTTCCTCTCGATGCACCTTCTCATTTTGAAGCTTTTAGTGAGACTCATACACATATTCTCAATAGTATGTCTGCACTCTGCACCCATGAGTCAGAAACGTACTAATTGCATGGAAATGAAAACATTTCTTGGAATACATCCATGTCTATGTGAACATCATTTTTTAAAAAAATTAATAAGAGGGAATTTATTTTATAGTTTCATATGCTTCACAGCCAAAGCCACCACACTGGTGAACAATAAGAAGTCATACAATTAGTAAAATAACAGTGTTACAAATAACTTTATTAAAATTACAGTAAAATCCAGTCATCCCATGAAATGGGGCTTTTATACGGATGATTTCAAATTCCTAATCTTTGCTGTTTGACTCAAGCATCTCCATTTTGATTTTCTCTTTTGCAAATCAAACACATTTGTCCTGGGGTTTTTTGTCCTCATTTTGTATTTGTGCCATTTTTTCCCTGTAAAAGGTATGTATTCCAGTCTTACTTGAGCCTCAATAAATCAGTTAGAAATATGTATAACATATCTTTTTTTTATAATAAACTTTTATTAATTTTTCAGTTACAATAATAAAAAAGAAAAAAGTAAACATCATAGAAGTAATATAAGAACTTCAATGGATAACGATGCTTATCTGACATGACATGCACCACATGTGTTAATACTCTTTAAAGCATAATAAAACTGTGCAGCATGGAGGTCCCTGGTGGCCCTGATTGGGCAGAAAAACAGAATATAAATCCTGCAAATAAACAATTATGTAATAATATTGAATCTTCAGAAATCAGCAGCCACAGAGAATTGACATTGTTATCAAAAATAGAAAAATACAAGCAGAAATAAAATAGGAAATGTTTGCTCATCACTACATTTCAATTGTCTATGACTCATTTTATCATATTTCTTTCAATGGGACCTAATGACAATTGGCTTTAGCTCAATTCAGTTCAGAAAGTACTTATTTATTTATTTAGATTTATATCCCACCCTTCTGGCGAGCGGGTCCAGGGAGGGTGACAACAATAAATTACAATCAATCAAAGTAGTTCTATATGCTGACTTTGTGTGTGTGGTCATGAGTCCAAGACTTATTAATGCAATGACGGAGTGAGCTCCCGTTTCTAGTTCAGTTACAATAATAAAAAAGAAAAAAGTAAACATCATAGAAGTAATATAAGAACTTCAATGGATAACAATGCTTATCTGACATGACATGCACCACATGTGTTAATACTCTTTAAAGTATAATAAAACTGTGCAGCATGGAGGTCCCTGGTGGCCCTGATTGGGCAGAAAACAGAATATAAATCCTGCAAATAAACAATTATGTAATAATATTGGATCTTCAGAAATCAGCAGCCACAGAGAATTGACATTGTTATCAAAAATAGAAAAATACAAGCAGAAATAAAATAGGAAATGTTTGCTCATCACTACATTTCAATTGTCTATGACTCATTTTATCATATTTCTTTCAATGGGACCTAATGACAATTGGCTTTAGCTCAATTCAGTTCAGAAAGTACTTATTTATTTATTTAGATTTATATCCCACCCTTCTGGCGAGCGGGTCCAGGGAGGGTGACAACAATAAATTACAATCAATCAAAGTAGTTCTATATGCTGACTTTGTGTGTGTGGTCATGAGTCCAAGACTTATTAATGCAATGACGGAGTGAGCTCCCGTTTCTAGTTCCAGCTCCTGCCAACCTAGCAGTTTGAAAGCAAGAAATTGCAAGTAGATAAATAGGTACCACTTAGGTGGGAAGGTAACAGTGTTCCGTGCGCCTTGGTGTTTAGTCACGCCGGCCATATGACCACGGAAACATTTTCGGACAGTGCTGGCTCTGCAGCTTTGAAACGGAGATGAGCACTGCAACCCTAGAGTTGGACTCGACTGGCTTTCGAGCAAGGGAACCTTTACCTTTAAAGATACTTTCCTGGGAAAGTGAAAAGACCTGAGTAGGGTTCTGAGCAGATGTACTTAGACTGCAGTCAGATGTGCCATTTGGTGTGGAGGGGAAGCGAGCCTATTTCCCCCAGTGGCAATCGACATCGAGTTGTGCAATCACACATCCTTTGTAGCTGCAGGCTCAGCCCATCACTGCCCAATCAGATGGCATATTCCAGCGAGTGGGTTTTTTTTTTTTTTGCCTTTTGTTTCCCATGCACATAAATGAGGAATTGCTGGGGTGTACTGAGGGTTCCCCGTGGATACTGCTAAGCAAGGGGGTGGGGAATGGCACCGAGTTGGGGTGGAATGAGCAGACCATCTCGATGGCATGAGAGCGTGCTTGAGTGAACAGACCGGGGAAAGTCTATCTGTACCCCATTGACAAGCATTAGGACTGGACTTTCCCCAGTGTCTTTTAACTCCACTGGGTGGAGCAGCATGCTAATGGCTGCAGAACCTTTCCCAGATGCTGCTGTCTGATCAATTGGCTGGGTTTGTCGAGAGGCTGCTATGGTGCTGCCCTTTAGATCCATCAGGTATTTGCAGCTGAGTTGGATTTAAAGGCACACCTTAGTGTTGCTCTCCATATTGGGGGGAAAGGTTTTGCTTCTGTTTTGTTTTTTGTCACACTATTTTTCTGTGTGTGAGTGTTTTCCATTCTATTATGAAACTGCTTTGTTCGAGGTGCAGCCTAAGTGGTACAGTCCAGGAGAAGCTTCAGTACTTGATTCTGGTTGCATCGGCTGCCCTTGCAAGGGTCATATAATATGTTACATGCAAATAGCTGTAAATATTAACAGTTGCTTCTTCTATGGGGAACCTGCTTTGGGAGGAGGAGGAGGAGAAGAAGAAGAGATTGGATTTATACCCCAACCTTCACTACCTGAAGGAGTCTCAGAGCGGTTTACAATCCCCTTCCCTTCCCCTCTCTACAACAAACACCTTGTGAGTTTTGTGGGGCTGAGAGAGATCTTTTGAGAACTGTTCTTGAGAAAACAGCTCTGAAAGAACTTCTGACTGACCCAGGGTCACACCAGCAGATGCATGTGAAGGAGTAGGGAATCAAACCCGGTTCTCCCAGATTAGAGTACGCACTCTTAACCACTACACCAAACTGGCTCTCGGAAATAGTGCAGCAATCTTTCCCCCTGCTTCTCTGAGTTTGTCACCTCTCCCCCACACCTGTTTGGCCCATGTGGGTTCCAGATGCTTGTCTCCAAAATAGTGCAGCAATCTTTTCCCCTGCTTCTCTGAGCTTGTCACCTCTCCCCCATACCAGTTTGGCCCATGTGGGTTCCAGATGCTTGTTTGTGAAGTGAACATGTATCTGTGTCCCCATAAAATTGGCTGGTGTGGCTGAGGGAAAAGGGATAGGCCTTCCGTCCCCTCTGCTGCTTCTGCCCACCAGGTCACCTCTTCCCAAAGCTGCGTTTACCTAGAAGAAGGAACCTTCTCCTTTTTGACATTTTTGTTCACTAGTACTGTGTCTTGCAGAATTCGGTGAGTGATGGGTGTCTCCCCACCTCCAGATTAAAAAGCACTTTGTTTCCCCATGTGAGCGACATCCCTTTCCTCACTGGCACAAGGCTTTGTGAGTCTTTCCAGTTCCTCCCAGGTCACAACCTCACTCTGTCAAGCAGCCATCCAACCATTTTCAGTCTAGCTGTTTAAAAACAGAGGCTGGCCTTTCCGTCAAACATTTCCACAAAGTGAAATATGAAGCCTGTTCTGGTCAAAGAAATACTGTGGGGGCACCAAAGTAGGCAAGCCCCTTTCACTTTTACTAAAATAACCTAACACAATGTTTTCAGTTTGTGATTCGCTTCTCAGTCTGTCACTGTAAACTGGATGTCCCTCCCACTGTTGCACTAATCTGATGAGTTATCCATAATCTTTCCCAATCGCTCTAACATTCCAGTCCCTCCTTTTGGAAACTGTTCCTGTAAGACATAATAAATATTGGCCATATTTTTCAGCCCACTTGCAGAATCCTACCTGCTCTCAAATGCATAGTCATCTCTGTGTGTGCATAATAACAATTGCTCTCAAATGCATAAAGTCATCTCTGTGTGTGCATAATAACAATGCACCCTCTCACACTTTTGGATGACCATGAGAAGAAAATATTGGATTGACTCTCAAAGCCGTGGACTTCTAAGTCTGTAAATACCACAGGAAATGTGATCCTGAGATTTAGAAGTCATGGAAAAACTGCCTCATGATTCTCTTAAGGTCTCCTAGTATCTGATGCTTCCAGGAAGAGTGGAAAGTGCAGTAGAGCTGTATGCACTGTAAATAGTGTTCTCACCACGCTAATATTCTGTGGACTTCACTAGTTTTCTCCTTCTGGCCAGCTGTCAGATGTGACTTTTCTTCAAACAATAAAAAGAATGGGAGGGAAACAATTTTTTAACTGTTTAGGACCTTTTAAAGGAAAGGAATTTCACATGCTGAGCTATTCAGAACTTTTGCGGCTCTAGGGATGCAACTCATTTTTACTTTTCTTTTCAGCCCAGGCTTTTCTGTGCCTCAAAAGCAGCTTCTCTAAATACTGCAGCTGTATTTAGCAGTCTTTTTGGCTCTGGTTCCTTCCTGATATTTCCTTGGCCAGAAGGAGGCAGAGTTGCGCATCTTAGATGACTCTGGCCACAGTCACACGGGCCAGATAATGCGGGGGTGAGGCGTGGCTGTTTGCCCCGGGGCAAAATAAAGTGTGTTAGCTCGATCACATGGTCTCCCAAGTATTCACGCTGTGGCAGGAAGCTCGCGATCACATGGCGACGCTGGAGCTGGCAAAGAAGCCATGCGGCAAGCATTCCGTGTTTGTGTGCATGCGCAGTTCCAAAGAGCAGCACTGCTTCCAGTTTAGTGATTGTGTGCATGCGCTTAGGGAAACCATCTGGTTTGCGACGGGACTCGGATGGGCGCCGGAAGCCATGGGATACTAGCGCTCCCATGATCAGATGCCCGCCCCTGCCGTGTGTTTTCCGGATACTACTGCACTTTCTGGGGTATTTTTTTACTGTACATCTTCGGCGGGATGCCACAGGTTGGCTACGGGTGTGCTACGCTTCCCAGATGTTGTGGTGTGACCACACACTGAAAATCCGCCTACCATTCATGCCTTTAGCGTGGCAAATCCTCTGTGTGAATGGGGCCTCTGTATTTTTATTGACTTATATGGGCATATATGGGCATACAGGTTCCAAACTTTGACCCCCTTGTCCTGTTGTTGTATAGATAGGCTTGGGCCCTGGGCCAGGTTCTCCCCTTGGGCTGGGGTAACTTCTTGTCAGAATTGTGCCTTCCAAGAGCTGAGATCCCTAGATAGTTTAAAATTTTTGAGAACACACTGGGGAAGCTTCTGAGACAAATTGTCTTGAGAGACTGATCTTTCAGCTCTGTATAACTTGGTACAGATCAGAGTGGTGCAAGAAGGGATTTTCAAAGTTTGTTTTGTAGAGGCGGTATGTGGTTTGCATTATTTGCTATTTGCATTATTCTGCAACAGAATTTAGGTGGTGCCTACAAGGCAGAAGTCTCCCAAGTTCGAGCTTCTCATTATAAGAAACTAGCAAGAAAGGGCTTCTCATCAGCCCTTTAGCCATGCGTTTTGTGTGACAGAAGCCTAAATATGCCCAGGCAATGCTGAATACCAAAAACCTAAATAAAAGCAGTCTATCATTTCCAGCCATTTGCAATGAAAAAACAAACAAACCAGTTTTACGAAATTCATAAAGAACTGACTGGTGCTTCTCAGCCTTCTTATTACCTTTGCACTCATTGGAACGAATGCTAAAAGGAGGAAATACATTTACTTCCACACTTCTATGTTCTCTTAGTTGTCTTTGCATCAAAAAGGGACAGAAAATCTCTCTCCCTCCCTATCTCCCTCCCTCCCTCCCTCCCCTCTTCCCATCTGTCTGTCTGTCTTCAGTCTCCCAGTGCAGGCTGTCCCTTGTATTTCCCTGGTTATAGTGCTGATCTTCAGTATGCGGTCTCTAGCCATAAAAACATCAGTGTAATGTTGAATGTAATATTGAAGGTTGTGTGCCCTGGTATTCACACTAATCCCACTGTTGTGTTTGGCAAACAGGTTCTTGTAGTGCTTCAAAACCTGCTTGACCAGAAATGATAACCGGACAGAAGAGGTGAGGATGTACAATGCTGGCAATATTATGTTGCCATCCATCATACTGTCTTCAATTCCCTTTATATTATTATTGTTTTAAAAGACATTGTCTTCCTCTATTCTATGCCTGTACTGGTCAAAAATCCAAGCAGCCTACTGGTTGTGAGGATCACAGCATTAATGAGAGATGTACCAGTGGACCTTATGACCGATTGGAATTGCTTTAGAGCAAACTTGAGATTTATCCATATCACTTTGTTCATGATGATAAAATGGCTTTAGATATTTTTTTTGTTATGACTTTGGGTCTCTGTTGTACTTTCCAGCACACTCTGGATGTTTGTTTTCTGTGATTGAATGAAGTTCAAAGGAAAACAAAAGACGGGGACTTCTGGAGATGGCTATGCATGCAGGCCGAATGAAAGCTCTCCACTGCTTTCATTCCAGTGCCCTTGAGTCCTAACCCGCTGCACCGGTGATATTTCAGTCCTAGGACTATCACAAATGGCAGCTGACAATCCCATTAAATTGTTTCCAGTTGTGTAACATATTGAGCAGAGGAAGAAAAGGCAATAAGCACAAAATTCAGTTGTGACATGTTGTGGTAGCAATTTCCCCATCATCTTTTCCACAGTAGTTCTTAACCCCCCCCCCCCCCCCCCCCTCTTCTTTGCCCTACTCCATCTTCTTGGCTGAATCTGAGAAATTGTTGAGGGAGGGTTCAGGGCTCAGTGGAAGAGTTTGTGCTCTGCAAGTAGACATTCCTTTGTTTGATCCCATCTTTAGTTAAAGGATCTGAGGTAGCAAGTACTGGGAAATGCCTTTCTCTTTCTGAATTCCCAGAGCTCTTGTCTGGCCACTACTGACAGCCGGACTGACAGAATTGTCGGGGTCAGTAATGGATGAGATGACTCCCCTTGTCGCTGCTACTGGCTGGGTTTGTCGAGAGGCTGCTGTGGGGCTGCCAGTACTTCTGGGACCTGGGGCTTGGCTAGACTGGGTTCTGATAATCAGACTCTCTTTGGGACAGTGGTCTACCAGGAAATTCCCCAGTAAGGCTAAACAGCCAATCAGTGCTTGTCAAACTAGATGGACCAATAGTGGTAGGCTTACAACTATTTTATCTACCTATTTACTTACTTAGTGGTTCTGGAAAGTGCCATCAAGTCACAGCTGACTTGTGGTGACCCGGGGGGGATTTCAAGGAAAGAGACTTTCAGAGGTGGTTTGCCATTGCCTGCTGCTGCATCATGACCCTGGTATTCCTTGGTGGTCTCCCATGTAAATACTAGCCAGAGTCGACCCTGCTTAGCTTCTGAGATCTGACAAGATCAAGCTAGCCTGGGCTATCCAGGTCAGGGCTCTGAGTTACTTACTTATTGACATATTCATTTACAGCTCTGATCACACGCAGAGTTTGGCGCGGGAGAGCCACGAATGCTGGGTGGATTTTTTGGGTGCGATCACACCGCAACATCTGACAAGCGTAGCATACCCGTGGCCAACCCGTTGTGTCTGGCTGCAGATGCGCGGTTAAAAAGTACCTGCCAAACTCCACTAGCAAATGGTTTGCCACGGGCCGCAGACGGACTCGATCCGTGTGATCGCACCGGTGCGCGCCTATTCCTTCCGGCCATCCTCGTTGAAGCACGCTGGAAGCACGCACCGACGGACAAAACCCCGGTGTGCCGCCATTGTGTCTGACTGCATAATAGCGGGTCAAAATGCGATGGCGTAAATAGCCATCTCCCCCCCCCCCCCATATTTTCCGGCATATGTGACTGGGACCTACATTATGTATAATCTGTCTTTCTCAGAGGAACTAAAAGGTGGATTGCACATAGTGAGTCAGCACAATCTACAAAATGGGACATTCAATCAGTAATGCATTAGGATATCAGAAGTCTGGAACCATGAGAAAGAAACAGTGAGTCATGGCCCCTTCTCTGTTTCATAGGGCTACTGTCTTATGGGCAGAACCTCTGTACCTTTCATAGACACCTTATACAATAGAGAGAAATCTGTAGGTGAAGATATTGACCAGAAACAAAGGATGAGATGACTCTGATCTCATTTTTAGAAGAGAGGATTGTGCAGGTGAAGCTTTTCAGGCAGGGATCAAAAACTGACAGATCATCAAAGGGGTAAGAGTCCCGTCTCCCTTTGGATCTCTTCACCTGGCCTCAGGACCACACTTGAGACCTGCTGAGACAAGCACAGCCTTCCAGCCATGGAGTGTCTCATGTGGAGAGCATGAGAAACCTCCTGCGTTGCTTTCCCTGGACTGCAAATGCAAGGGGTTGATAAGCCCCAGGCAGGCTGCAACTGATGGCTGAATTTTGCTCCATGTTTCACAATTGTAGCATCCCCCTACTGAATGTAGGTATTATAGCCAATTTTGATGCCAGGTTTCCTTCTCAATATTGATAATAAACATTGGATACATTGCTTTCTCATTTTTAGTTACACTGCAAGAGGTTTGTGTGCATGGATTTTCAATAATTTGATAGACATCTCTTGAGAAACCTGTATAAGGGTCAAGAAGCGACAGTTAGAACTGGATATGGAATAGCTGATTGGTTTAGCATAGGAAAAGGAGTACGGCAAGGATGTATATTGTCACCTTGCTTATTTAATATATATGCAGAGTACATCATGTGAAATGCTGGCCTGGATGAATCACAAGTGGGAATTAAGATTGCTGGGAAAAAGATCAACAACCTCAGATATGCAGACGATACCACTCTAATGGCAGAAAGTGAAGAGGACCTAAAGAGCCTCTCACTCAAGGTAAAAGAGGAGAGCGCAAAAGTGGACTTGAAGCTCAACATCAAAAAAAACTAAGATCATGGCATCCAGCCCCATCACTCCTTGGCAAATAGAAGGGGAAGTCGTGGAAGTGGTGACAGACTTCACATTCCTGGGATCCCAGATCACCGCAGACTGTGACAGTAGCCATGAAATTAAAAGACACCTGCTCCTTGGGGGGAAAGCGATGGCGAAACTAAATAGCATGATGAAAAGTAGAGACATCACCTTGCCAACAAAAGTCCGCATGGTCAAAGCAATGGTATTCCCAGTAGTCATGTATGGCTGCAAGAGTTGGACTATAAGGAAGGCCGAACACCGAAGAATAGATTCTTTTGAACTATGGTGCTGGAGAAGACTCATGATAGTCTCTTGGACTGCAAGAAGATCAAATCAGCCAATCCTAAAAGAAATCAACCTTGACTGTTCCCTGGAAGGCCAGATAATGAAACTGAAGCTCAAATACTTTGGCCACCAAATGAGAAGGGAGCACTCACTGGAGAAGACCCTGATGCTGGGAAAGATTGAAGGTCAAAGAAGATGGGGACAGCAAAGGATGAGATGGTTAGACAGTGTCATAGATGCAACGAACATGAAATTGAGCAAACTTCAGAGGACGGCAGAAGACAGGAAGGCCTGGCATGATCTGGTCCATAGGGTCGCAAAGAGTCGGACTCAACTGTGCGACTGAACAACAACAACAAAAACAATGCCTTTTAATGGTCCTTGCAAATTTGCTTCTTCCTGAGTTCTCTGAAAATGTGGAAGGAGTGAACCTGTAACTGGAGGTTAGCAGTGGAAGCAATGAAGATGATAACTTGGCTTGTCTTGATAACTAGTTTTGAAATGGAAAAACAACAGATGTGTTCAGCTGTGCCAAATGCCAAACTTACCAGGGAATATCCTACTTCTCAATTCACAAAGCTCTGATTCTCTGAAAGGTGCAGGCGGCAGGTTTTCTGTGTAATTAGAGAGCCAGTGTTTGATATTCATATATTCATACTGATTTCAAGTCACCTTTCCTCATTATTTGTTTGGGATTATACATCATCAAGTTTAGGATTTCCTTATTCTTACCCATGCTTGAGAAATACTTAACTAGCTTACCATTGGGGGAGATTTCAATTTATTTTGGGGGAAAAATAAAAATTTCTTTATAACAAAGAAAACTTACCCTTAAAGAGTGCTGGCAGTACCTATTGTCTTCTGCATTTCCTGCCACAGTCCTAGAAAGATCTGGTTGCTTGCTATTGTTATCCCCCCCTTTTTTTGGAAAGTAGGGTTGCCAGTCAGTTGTTGGCAACCTGCAGGAGCCTAGGGAGGGGCGAAGAGCAATGCTCCCTCTAAGCTGTGGAGTCTTGTGAGCAAAAATTCTACTTTGCAAGGTACTGGGATTAAAGTTGTGATGCAGGCGAATTGGCTACTGCATAAATTAGTTTGCTCTGGAGCCATCCTTCCTGAGCTAAGACAAAAATGTGCACGCCGGAGGCTAAAAAACTATGAGCTCACTCACACTAACTCAGCTTAGAGGGAACATTGGAAAGAGCAGTGTAAATGGCATTGAATGATCCATTGCTCCCTCTTTTTTTGCCCCCCTCCTTTTTTGGTCCTTCTGCTCATTTGAGCAATGGCAGGAACTGGAGGCTAAGGTCGCCAACCTTCCGGTGGGGCCTAGAGATCTCCTGGAATTACAGCTACTCTCCAGACATGAGAAAATGGCTGCTTTGGAGTGTGGTCTTTGTGACATCACATCCTGCTGAGCTCCCACCCCTCCCCAAACTCCACCCTCCACTGGTCCTACCCCTTCAGTCTCCAGATATTTTCCAACCCAGAGTTGGCGACCCTGCTGGAGGCTGAGGGTGGGAGGTTGTGTGCCTGAGTGGGTAACCTGCCCCACTTTCTGAAAAGCTTTTTTAAGGGTGCAAAATGTCAACATTTTTCTTCAGCACTAATCTTTTGTTACCCTCATTTTAAACCGTGTCACTGGAAGGTGGTATGGTATGGTGCCATGCAATGAACAGTGCATTTGTTTATGGATTTAATTTATTTATTTGTTATACTTATATCCTGCCCTAGTCCATGTTGGGCTAAGGGTGGCTTATAACGTAAATAAAATACAATAGATATATAATTAAAACCATTTAATTAAAAGATGACGGCAGCAAAAACATACACTGTTCTAGAGCAGCCCACTATACCTCCTGTTAGACTTTAGCAGGGTGATGAGCACCTGTAGGCTTACTGTGGGCAGGGAAGGCTGAGATGGTGGAGACACCCACTGAACCAAAGGCCTGGCAAAACATCTCTATTTTGTGGGCCCCGTGGAAGTGTAATCAGTTCAATACCTTCTTCTGTAGATGGCTAGCATATAATAAATAATGCTTTCGATTTATTAATTGCTTTCCCCACAAGTGGGCTCAAAGTGATTTACAGTTACTCTTTAGACAGGGGACTAACAATGTTTTTCATAGGGGATAGGGAAGACAACATATAATTCATTTAAGTTGCACACGCCGTACTGCCCGGTGGAAACATTTCTGGCTTGACTCAGTCATGTTCCGAACACCTGCCACACTGCCACCACACTGCCACCGCCTGGCCGGAGCATCCCACTGCAGGGATTTTTCTTAGCTGAGTAGATTCTTTCGCCTTCTGGGTCCAGACCAGGACGTCTCCAACCGAGAGCTAACACCTTCCCAGAAGGGAGTCGGTGTGCCCACCCTCTCTAAGGAGTGGTTCCCATTTTATCTACTCGCTGAGGCTTTCGAATCGCTGGGTGGACGATGAATATATTTTACTGATGACAATAAGCTGATTGGGTGTTATTGGCTAGATCAGAAATGCAGCTTTAAAAAAAATGGGATAATGATGGCCAGTTTGCTGTTAGTAAATCTGGGGTGATGTTATCACCACTTGGGGCTTGACCTTATCTCAAATATTGACCTTATCTCAAATATCTGAAAGGGATACTGGCAACCACACGGGGTACCCCATCCAGGCTGTCCACAGCAGCCTGTGGGCACTTCTGACCCATTGCAAAAATATCTTAAAAATATGGTTCCCACGAGTTCCTAGATCAAGATGGGTGTCTGTCTGTAGAAGTCTGTCAGAAGAAGTGAGCAGTTACTCACAAAAGCTCACACCCTGCCACATACCGTATTCTGTTAGTCTTTAAGGTGTACTGGACTCTTGCTCTTTTCTGATGCCACAAGTTCATAGGTATACAAGAATTTAGCACAGATGGCTGGTTACTTAATCTCCTTGTCACAGTCCTCCAAAGGGAGTCTGAGTCATTCATTTTTGATGCTTCAGCTAACTTCTGCCAAATATCTCACTGGACCTGCAACTTTTTTCTTTGATTAAAACTTTATATTTCCTTTTCAGCTCAAACCATTCTGTTGGGAGCCTCGACTGATTCCGTTCCCTATATATTCTGTACTGTTCAACCAAATAATGTTTGGCCTCAGTGTCTTGCCTATCAAATGGGGGGACAGGGGGATGGAAATAACCTCTACTAGTATTTTAGAATGTACAATAGTTCTACAAAAATTGAACCAGATGTTTACATGCCTCTCATGCCACTTCAACTGTGTCCGCAGTTATTTTGGAGAGACTATATCACATGCAGGACTCAGAATAAAGCAGCTCTGACAAAGAGTTTGCCAATCTTGTGGGCCCCTTGATATGTCAGGCTCTTATTTCCGTAGAAGCTAATAATAAAGGTTCACAGTCTGTATATACATTTTGACCAGGGAGTTTTAAAACCAGGGCTAGTGGTAAATGATCTCTGTCAGAACAACCACAATCTGAAAAAAATTAGCACTGGGTTTGGTTTGACCATGCACTTTGAGAATTCTTGACTAGGGCCCCGGTCACACAGGCCGGATATCACAGGGGGAGGCGTGGCTAATTGCCCCGGTGCAGTTTGATCCGCGATTATGCGATCAGACGCACCAGCGGCACACCAGGGGTCCTTCCCTCAGCACCGGCAGGTAAACAAGGGACCGGAGGGGAATGCTGCACACTGGTGCGATCACACCACGGGTGTCTGGAGGCAGCCCGTGGCAAACATTTATTAGTACCTTGGAGGTACTAGTTTTTTAACGCGCATTGTCGGCGGTAAGCCACAGGTGCGCTCCACTTCCCAGCTGTTGGGGTGTGATCGCACCTGGATAATCCGCCCACCATCTGTGCCTCTCCGATGGCAACTTTGTCATGTGACCGGAGCCTGGGATGAGATTTAAGCCAAGACACTTTTCAAAGTTGCCCCACATTTAAAAAACAAAACAGTGTGTGATGCATTACAGTGGAGCTGCTATTGGTGGAATAAAGAAAAGAACCCTGACTTTATAGATAGACCATGCAATCGTAAGCAGAGTTACATTGACTTCAATTAATTCAGAAGGGTCAGAAGTGGAGTTCTTACTCATCTTAGAATCACATTGCTATTCAAACAGTTCTTTAAACTGTGCCCGACATCTTGCCTAGATGCCAGAGCCCAAACTAGATGTTACATGGAACAGGTGATTGCCAGAGGGACTTGCAGCAGGAGGGTTGGGAAATTCCTGGAGATTTGTGGGTGGCATCTGGAGAGGGCAGGGTTTGGGCAGGAAAAGGACCTCGGTGGTATATCATGCAATACAGCAGGCATGTCCAACTTCGAACAGGTAGTGATCTGTTTTTTCTGGCCAAACGTGACAGTAGGGTTCCCAAGTCCATTTTGCTCCATGGAGGGGGGGCTCCCGGACGGCGTCTTGAGCACGCACTCAACATAGAGTTTTCCCCTCAGATGGCTGTGGCCCTACCCCCAGCGTGCCCGGTGTCATCACGTCACCTCTGGCTGACGTGCACGCCGGGGTGGGGTTCCCCTCGGGGCCCGATTCCGTGGTGGCGGAAATCGGGCCTCCAAAGCGGGGGTTTACCCGCCCCCCGGGGGGACTTGGCAGCCCTAAGTGCCAGTGATCTACCACCATGAAAATAAAGTTTCAAATTAGTTTCAAATTAGATTTTAACCCACTAAAGTTGGGTACCCACGAAACAATCAAGAACCCCCAAACACCTGTCCAGCAAACCAGACCAAGTGGGGCTGGTGATCTACCTCTGACCCCTCCGCGATCTACCTGTTGGACATACCTGCAATGGAGTCCTCCTCCAAAGCAGCCATTTTCTCCCAGGGTAACTGATCTCTGTAATACTGAGACAACTCCAGGCCCTACCTGGAGGTGTCAACCCAGGCAGCTGCAAGCTCCCCATAGGAATCTTTTTTTGAAACACCCATTGGGAATTTTCAGCTGCTGTCTGGCTCGAAGTCTCAATGGAAATCGTGTATTACCTCCCAATAGAAACGTCCATTTATAATATTTGAAACAATTTTTTCTCTTTCCTATTAGAGTGAATTGCTCTGTGTGTGTAATATTTTAGTGACTGTATATTAATTGTAACACTATATTAACGTTGGGTGTTTACATGCTTAATGCTTTGTTTGTTTTGGAAAATGTCATCCATGACTCTGAATGAGTTAGAAATATTTTGAATTAAATAAATATATTGTATCATGCATAGGCCACTTTTCTTTAATGTGCCGCTTGAAAACATAGGAATCTGTCTCTGGAATTAGTCTCAGGGAAGCTTTTAAACTTGGTTGTACAGGAAAATAAGAAGGAACCTCTCTCCCCTTGGGGACTAACCCCCATTTCTTTATATTAACAGTGTGTTCTTGCACATGCTAGTGTTTCCTTTGAAAATTGATGCTGCATAAAATTACTTGGTACCAATGACATTAGTATAAAAATCAGCAGTCTGTTCTGTGTAATTAATTATTGAGATGATCTCTTAATGACTTTATCCTTAAAAGGGCTTTGTTGATCTTTTATGTTAAAATTTGGAGAGAGTTGTCACAATTAGGGATGCTGAGAGCACATTGGGGTTTTTTTGGCAGTCATCGCTTGAAAAGAGCAGAGCCTCAGATCTCCCCACCTCATCACCATCTGACTGAAGTCACTGCTGAGCATCTTTGTGTCAGCAAGAGCTGTGGTTCTTAACTTTAATTTCTTTATGATTTTATCATGTGGCAGGTTTTATTTCTGATCAGGGTACCTTCATTTAGAATCTCTTTTTCCTTGTTTGGGTGATTCTTACCGCACAATTTTATTTTTATTTTTTTAAAAAATTAGCAAATGGGGGAACCTTGGGGTAGGGGGTAAAGCTATAGTTCTCATCAGGATTTGAGAGAACACAGATATGTGCAATGCTGCCAGTCCAAAGGGACTGACAGCCATTAACACTGCTACATAGAGACTTAGACAAACACCATTAAAAACAATATTTCCCCCCCTATTGCTTTGGGTTCCCCCCTTTTCCACATGTGTTTTGTTCCCTCTGGGACTATTAGAGAAAGTAAAACACATTGGGGAGAAAAAACCCTGAAGCAATAGGGACAAACAAGTGACAAAAGTTACACTGTGGAAATGGCCACAGTGATTCTTTGTGACTCATTTATGACTGCAATGACTGTTTTGTTCTCTGTTTAATGAATTGTCTGCAAAGCAGTGAACAGTGACAACAGGTCTCTGTATGGGGAGAAACACAACTCCCAGAGAGCTTTGGAAAAAAATGTGCATTCATGAAATGAATTCATGCTGCTAATTGTACTGTAACTCAGTGTCTGAACACTTGAAAAAGTGACCCATCCAACTGGTTTGAACTGCTCATGAACCAAATAACAGTCCATTGAACAACTGGCTCCCTGCTTGCAACTTGTTGTGATCTGCCTTCAGTCTCAGTGAGAAAAGCAGACTATAAATGAAGAAAATAAATAATTAACTATCCAGTAGGACAGAATAACAAAAAAGATGTTGGTCTTAGAAGTAGAGCTGTCACATGGATTGATAATGCGAGAGACAATTCTGCAGTAGGGATGGGCATGAACCAAAAAAAATGTACAAAATAACCTTTTTTGCCATTTTGTAATGAAGCAGACAGTCACCTTTACTTTCAGAAGAATTTATTCTGTGGAGAGCGAATCAGTGTCAGGAAATAACAAATAAAGGCTTGGGTTCCATGCAACATTTCACATTGTATGCAACTTTGAGGAAGTTTGCAAAAACACACCCATACCGGTAGCATGTTTGGACACTGGAAAGCTGGAGGATCTCTTCAGGAATCTGGAAGAAAAGAACAAAAACTAATAAGAGACTTCAACAACCTTTGTACTTACCTCTGGAGTGTTGCACTATCCCTTTGAAAATTGGATATCTTTGTAAGAATAATATTTGGAAAGATTACTGAATATTAGATAGCCATTATAAATATTTGGTATCTTATTCTTAACATGGTGGCACTCTTTGCTTTACTAGCTCCAGTCATGAACCAGCATGAAGCTCTATGGACAGCTTGAAAGTTTGTGGAAAATGTGTGCCAGTTGATCAGCCACAGACTCAACTTTGCAAAGAATGAACTGGTGAAAATTCTGCACAAACTTTAGTTCATGAACTGGTTCATGGATTCTTCTATTCTGCAGTCATCTGGGCCCCATGCCACGAAGGGCTTTGGAAAACATTGAACTGATGTTGGAAATAAACCAGCATAATCCACCTCATGCTTCCACTCGACTCTTCAGCAATGTAATGGGCTCCAAAAAGTGATAGATTGACTGGCAGTCCCTCCAGTTTGATCCTCCTGGAAGACCACTAGTATGTGGAAGTCCTTCTCCAAACTTTTTGTGGCCATCATGCAGAAGCCAACCACCCTTTCCTCTGAGGTCATTCCACATATCTATTATCCTTTAACCATTATCTCCAACAATTTCTAAAGCTATAGGAGAAGATTAGGGAGTAATGAGCTAGGACCAGGGTTTGAATGGAATTTCTGTGAGCTAGCAGAAGAAGGGGGACTTTCTTCCGGCAGCACTCATCTCCTCCACTGAGACCATGACGTTCATGTCACTTTTGTGACCCACCTTCCATCTAGTCTCTTCATCATTCTTGCTGCATGAGGGTCATTGCAAATCTGACTTCATTGCATTCAGCATCTTTCTAAATTTACCATCAGAACATATGTACTCTCATCTCTGAAAGAGTCAAGAATTTGACACTATGACATTTCTATTGGCATTTCTGTACGACAGGGAATGAATAAGCAGCATGCAACAGGTGTGTGTGTGTGAGAGAGTGTGTGTGTAAATTCCCCATGTGCCTATAGTGCCGTAGGTGATAAATTTTAGCTTCCCATACATAGCTAGGGAAGAGAAGCAATCTTGTGGCAGGAAATTTATTGTAAGCTGCAGGTGCATCATGCTTCCATGGTAAAGCAAGCCTAAGATTATTTAAAACGACTGATGCTATCTGTAGGTGGATTGATACAAAGCCCCAGAAACAGAGAAATTAGCTTCTTAAGCAAGTACTAAACCAATGGGGTTGCACTCTGTTGGGCTGAATCAGAGCGTATCCCTTTGTGTCAAAGGAACAGGAGTATGAAGTGATGTTAGGACTCAGCAGGATCCAACTCAGTGTGGGGCAGTATATCAGAAATGGGGTCTATAGAAATGTGTTTGCTCACGTTCAGTGCTTCCTATCACACTGCAGTTACCCATATAAAATGTGATTTGGTGATCACAGTCAAATATTATGCAGGGTGCCCCCCCCCCAATCAATATTGCATTAAGCAGAATTTGTAGGACGCAAGGCAAACAAACAAAATTCTCGTGGGATAGATTAGTTTTTTATAGGAGGCAAACTACTTGTAATGAGCTGCACACAGAAAGCATTTTCCAGTCCAAACCTATGCCTGTTTACCTGCAAGAAGGCCCAGGTGAGTTGAGTGTTACCTACTCTCAAGGAAGCATCCTCAGCTGCAGTTTTGTACAGGGTGTATAAGCATGAGGAGTGGAGAAATGGGTACTCTTTACTAGCATCTGGAGAATAGGCTGCTGAGGCTGTCACTGTGATGTGGTATATAAGGCGGGTTTCCTCTCCATTAGTGCTTGGAATTATTAGAATGGGATAAGTCCTATGAGGAAAGGCTGAAGGAGATGGGTATGTTTAGCCAGGAGAGGAGATGACTGAAAGGTGATATGATAACCTTCCTCAAGTACTTGAAGGCTGTCATATAGGGGATGGTGCAGAGTTGTTTTCTGTTACCCCAGAAGGTTGGACCAGAACCAACAGGCTGAAATTAAATCATAGGAGTTTTCGGCTAAACATTAGGAAGACGTTCCTGACGGAACAGTTCCTCAGTGGAACATGCTTCCTTGGGAGGTGATGGGCTCTCCTTCTTTGGAGGTTTTCAAACAGAAGCTAGAGGGCCATCTGATAGCAATGCTGATTCTGTGAACTTAGGCAGATCATGAGAGGGAGGGCAGGAAAGGGTGCGTCAGTGCTTCGTTCTTGTGGCCCTTTCTTACACGCCCAGGGAAATGCTGATTGCCACTTTGGGGTCAGGAAGCAATTTTTCTCCAGGACAGTTTGGCTGGAGATCCTGGAGGGTGTTTTTTTTTTTTTGTCATCTTCTGGGTGTGGAACAGGGGTCCCTGGGGGTGTGGGGGAAGCTACATCCTATGTCAGTTTTCAGTCGGACCACAAAATTCCTTCATGCTGGTGTGAGGTTAAGGGGTTCCCCTGCCTTCAGGAACTGTCTTATCCTTTATGCCCAAACTGAGAGCCAGTTTGGTGTAGTGGTTAAGAATGCAAACTATAATCTGGGAGAACTGGATTTGTTTCCCCACCCTTCCATATGCAGCTGCTGGTGTAATCTTGGGTCAGCCATACATTCTCTCAGAGCTGTTCTCTCAAGGGCAATTCTTGAGAGAGCTTTCTCAGCCCCACCTACCTCACAGGATCTCTGTTGTGGGGAGGGGAAGGGAAAGGGATTGTAAGCCGCTCAGAGACTCCTTTGGGTAGTGAAGGGTGGGGTATAAATCTAATTTCTTCTCCTCCTCCTCTGTCCTGCTTGGGCTTGCAGAGCTTCAGAACTGTGGATGGGAGGGGGCTTGTAACTCTTGCTTCCTTTCCCCTCTCCACTGGGTCTCTCTCGCAAAGCTTGGGAAGAGAACCCAGCCATATCCTCAGTTCTCACTGGTCTGCTTCTAAGCCCCTTATGAAGCTATTGCAGTCAATTCCCCTTTTCAAGAACTAGACATCTTACAAGAGCTCAGGGGGATCTTGGGCTACACATTAAGTCTTTCCCCCCCCCCACTGCCCTGTTGGCAGTGGTTGAATGCTATCGCAGCACCCCTCCTCCTCTCTGCTGTTGTCCTGGCTGATGTGGCAACTAGTGGGTGTGGATGAATTGAGGCCTTAAAGAGTCCATACTGGGTTACTGCCATTGCAGCAATTCTCTGTGTTGCTGTTGTCCTAGTGATCTTCCTGGCTGCTGGCACCATGGGATCAGAGGTGAGCCTGCTCCGAAACAACTGAGTTAGGCAAAGCATGTAAATATCCTGGATGGGGTGAAGGGGATGGAGGAGAATCAATATAGAGATGTTGCATTTGGCCATCTGCTTCAGTTACTTGATTACTGTCAACACAGGGGATGTTAATGGAGAGTGCTCTTTGCTCTAGAATCATACCCACCTCCTTTGCAGTGGGCAGTGTAGGTGGTGTGGGCTAAGAACACAATCATCCAAAGAAAATAATACATTAGTCACACCTGCCTTTGACAGGAAGTCTGGATGAGCACTCCCCTTTATGATTGGGCCAAGATAAATTCCTTGCTTCTGAGGATCCCTTAAACAGGGGATATCCAGGAACAAACCTTTGCCACTCTTTCGTGATGTCCTCTTCCTGATACATGCTGTAGGAAAGGTGATAATCTGTAAGACATCTGCAATCTTGTGTGCCTGACTCATGGCAACCTGAGAACATGAGGTTTTCAAGGTGAGAGGTGAGCAGAGTTGGTTTGCCAATACCATCTTCTGCATAGCAACCCTAAGTCTTCCTTGGTGGTTTCCTGTCCAAGTATTAGCCATGGCCTACTCCTGCTTAACTTGCAAGCTTTGATAAGCTTGGACTAGTCAGGTTGCTTGTAAGCATGTAGGTAGCAAGAGATTGTATGTTATTTCTGATGTCTATAGTAAAATGTCTTAGAGTTCCTCATTAGGTTCCTTGTGCCCATGCAATTTTCTTTGCTTCATTTTGCTGTTGTTCTTCCACCATTTTTTTCTTCTTTTTTTTTAAAGACCACTTTTAAACTGATCTTTTCCTGGAAGCTGACTCTGAGGCTCCGGTCACATGTGCCAGATAATGCGGAGGTGAGGCGAGGCTATATGCAGCATCGCAATTTGACCCGCCACTACACAATCAGATGCGATGGCAGTGACCCAGCGTTTTTTTCATCAGCGCGTGTTTCCAGCCCGCTTCAACAAGGAAGCACGGATGCCATAGGAGTGCGCGGGAGTGATCACATGGGAACCTTTGTCTGCGGGCCGTCACAAACCCCTTTGATAGTGGACTTTTCGCTGGTAGTTTTTAACTGCACTTCTTTAGTGGGAAGAAACAGGTTGGTGACGGGTGCAGGACGCTTGCCAGATATTCCCCTGTGATTGCACCCATAAAATCTGCCCGGCATTCATCCCTATCACACAGCTAATTCTGCGTGTGACCGGACCCTGAGTCACCTTTTTCCTTGTGCATAATGTTTCTGTTCGTTTTCTTTGTCCTACCCACCTCCAGCCTACTTTTTGATGTTTGGACTGCCCCCCTTGCATTGATGTCAGTTTCATTCTCATTCGTTTTTTTAAAATAAATAAATAAATAAATAATAATAAAAAAAGCATTCATACACGCACACAAAGTTTAACAGGTTCTCCCCAGCTTTCCTTCATTCTCCTTTTTAAAAATTAAGTAGGTCTCTAGCCTATTCCTTTGCAGACATATGCCTTTTCCATTATATCTTTGTGTGGGAAAGGGCTAAAGAGTTTTTAAATTAAAGCTGGAAATTCAAAGAACTTGCTAAACCTATAATACATAAAAAATAAAAAAGTCTCGGGGGGTGGCCACTTGTGGTGATAGTTTGATAGGAACAGAGCACTTTCCATGCAGGTCATACAGAAATGAGTGGTAGAGCTGCTCTTCTTCGTGCTATGCAAAGACAGGCAGGCATGGAGGGCTCATATCAACCTTCCTCAATAGCCAGCTGCAGCCCCCCCACCCCAGGAATTCTGCCCTTCCCCCCAACAGCCTTGTGCATCTCAGTGGAGCCCCTTCACTCTTTCTCTTCATCCCTAAACATGCTTTTGTTTTTGATCTTTAAAAAAAATCAGCCCTGATATTGATATCAGAGCCTCTGGCTCTAATCTTTGAGATGCCCTGGAGTACTGATGTTGTGCCAGAAGACTGGAAAAGAGCAAATGTTGTTCCGATCTTCAAGAAGGGGAAAAAGACAGACCCAGGAAAATACAGGCTTGTCAGCTTGACACATCAGTACCTGGGAAAATTCTAGAGCAGATTAATAAACGCTCTGTCTGTGAGCACTTTGAACAGAATGAGTTAATTGGTAGTAGCCAGTATGGGTTTATCAAGAATAAGTCATGCCAGACCAACCTTATCTCCTTTTTTGACAGAGTTACCAAAATGGTTGACTCTGGCAATCATGTGGATATAGTGTATCTAGATTTCAGTAAAGCATTCGACAAAGTTTCTCATGATATCCTTGAAGATAAGCTGGTTAAGTGTGGGCTGGATGGTGCAACGGATGGATTCATAGTTGGTTGAAAAATTGTACCCAACAAGTGCTCGTAAATGGCTCTGCGTCTACGTGGAGGGAAGTCTCGAGTGGAGTGCCACGGGGCTCGGTCCTAGGCCCAGTGTTGTTCAGTTTTTATAAATGACCTGGAGGAAGACATAGAGGGGATGCTTATCAGATTTGCAGATGACACGAAACTAGGTGTGATTGCTAATTCTGAAGAAGACAGAGTCAGGATTCAAAATGATCTAGATAGGCTGGAACGGTGGGCTGAGACAAATAAAATGAATTTCAATAGAGATAAGTGCAGAGTCCTACACTTAGGTACAAAAAACCAAAGGCACAGATATAGAATGGGAAGGACTTGGCTTGATAGCAGCACATGTGAAAGGGATCTAGGTGTTCTGGTTGATCACAAGCTAAACATGAGCCTGCAGTGCGATGTGACTGCGAAGAAAGCTAATGCAATCTTAGGATGCATTAACAGAAGCATTGCATCCAGATCATAAACGGATCTCCTCTGGAATAAGATCTGGGACTCACCGGTTAACCGCTCAAGAAATTTTACAATCCGCTTACAATCTTTTAAGCTAATCACATGTTGGTACTATACTCTGGAAAAGTTGCATAAGATAAACCCAACGATTAGCCCTCGATGTTGGAAGAATTGTGGAAACATAGGTACGTATTTTCATTGCTGGTGGGAGTGTCCGATTATACAATCGTTCTGGAGCGATGTTATTGGACAAATAAATGAAATCACCAATAAGAGCTTACTGATTTGTCCTAAATTGTTTCTTCTTGATTGTGTGGATCTGGCCACAACCACGTTGGCCCAGAAAGAACTCTCTTCCAGGCTGCTGGCAGCGGCAAGGCTAACAATTGCCTCTGTTTGGAAATCTGGCTCTTCCCCCTCGTTGCAACTATGGTTTGAAAAAATCTGGGACCAATTTATTTTAGAAAAACTAACACAAATTACTCAGAATACTAATGTTGAAACGTCAAGGTCTTACACACTGTTTTGTTGCAATTTGGTCAAGGGTTCTCAATTTTATGTCAGAAAAGGACGTTCTTTCATTCCCTGGATACAATTTTAAACATGTTTACCCATCTTACATATATTGGCAGTGTTCAGTTAAGTCTTTTCAGGATCAATCGTCATTGTTACTTTTTGAGTTTTAGTGCAATGGTCAGTCTTTGAGAGGGTAGGCTTTTAGAGCAAAGTTAAGCTGGTAGTACTTACAATGGGTTATGTTTATTCTTGAAGTTTCATCCTTGTATTACATTTGTTGTGCAGTGTGATTTTGTTTTGTTTTTTCATTGTTGTCCCATTATGTCTTTTCTTAATTAAAAAATTATTTTAAAAAAAGAGAAAGAAAGTGAATATTATCTTAGGATGCATTAACAGAAGCATTGTGTCCAGATCAAGGGAGGTGGTACTTCCCCTCCATTCTGCTATGGTCAGGCCTCACTTGGAGTACTGTGTCCAGTTTGGGGCACCACATTTTAGGAAGGATGTTGACAAGCTTGAGCGTGTCCAGAAGAGGGCAACCAGGATGGTGAGAGGGTTGGAATCCAAGTCTTATGAGGAAAGGCTGAAAGAGTTGGGTATGTTTAGCCTGGGAAAGAGAAGGCTTAGAGGGGACATGATTGCAAGACTAGATCTAATGGGTAGAAATTACAAGGGAGTCGTTACTGGCTAAATATCAGGAGAAACTTCCTAACTGTAAGAGTGGTTGAGCAGTGGAAGAGACTGCCTCAGGAGGTGGTGGATGCTCCTTCACTGGGTGTTTTCAAGCAAAGGCTGGCTGAACATCTTTTGGGTATGTTGTAGGTATGTAGGGCTATCTTTCAGCTATGCTCCTGCAGAGTGCAGGGGGTTGGACTAGATGACCTGCAACTCTCTTCCAACTCTAACATTCTATGATTCTATGATATATCAATATAAGCTTTCTCAAAAAATATATATGAAAGGGCGGTGCTGTGATGTCACTGATGACAATACCCTCACTTGAAAATTCTGATTATTTAAGGCTTGTGTGAAATAAATTAAACTGACTCCACAACCATGAAAATGCAGAGCAACATCAGGCATACAGAAGAACTGTGCTCAAACTGACTCCAATACTCATGGATCAATTGCCAAGAAAATCAGGAGTAGCCCTCACCTGGATAGCCCAGACAAGCCCATTCTCATCAGATCTTGGAAGCTAAGCAGGGTTCACCCTGGTAAGTACTTGGATGGGAGACCTCCAAAGAACAACAGGCAATAGCAAGCCACCTCTCTGAAAAGTCCAAGCCCCACTAGGGGTCGCCAGAAGTCAACCATGACTTCCAGGCACTCATGCACGCACATATAAACATACATACAAACACACACACACACACACACAAATAAAGAAGAAGAAGAAGAAGAAGAAGAAGAAGAAGAAGAAGAAGAAGAAGAAGAAGAAGAAGAAGAAGAAGAAGAAGAAGAAAAGAAAATCAGGAGTAAGCTGAGTGTATGGAAGAAGCCCATGGTGACACCCATCACTGTGTTTCTTGGCACCAACTCCCCCTTCCCAAAGCAGAGACACAGTCCTGGCTTTCCTCCATCTCACTGAAACAGGATGTGCTTCAGAAGAGCCCCGGAAACGTAGCTGTTGTGTCCCAAATGAGTGATCATTTGGAAATTGTTGTCTCCAGCATAGGAGGATGCTTACCTTGACGTCATTTAACTTCTTTGGGACTGGCCTCAAACCCTATGGTACAAGTTTTGCAATTGCCCCTATCCCCCTGGTAGTCATTTTGATATTGTGCCAATACCTATTCTCAGAGTTTCAAAAATCCCCACAAGTTGTTGAAGGCTTACCTGCCTACCATTTTCTTCTCACCTGGACACAGCGAGTGCTCCATCTTTCTGTGTTATACCTCTGAAGATGAAAGTCACAGTTACTGGTGAAACGTCAGGTTCTACGATGCCAAGACCACGGCCACACAACCCAGAAAATCTACAGCAACTAATTCCCACATGGTCAACAAAATTGGAGACCACAAGCCTTAGGGTTGCAAACTCCAGTATGGGAAATTCCTAGAGATCTGGGGGACAGTGTCTCTGGAGGGAGGTATCTGGGGAGGGATCTCGCCTAGAATCTGTGGTCTGCCGTAGAGTCTGCCCTCTGAAGTTACCATTGTCTCCAGGGGAACTGATCTCTGTAGTCTGGAGACCAGCTGCCATTTAAGAAGAACCCTGGCAGGAAATGTTGAAGGCAGCAGGGAAAGATTAAAAGAGGAAGACCCAACATGAGATGGATTGATTCTATGAAGAAAGCTATGGCCTTCTGTTTGCAAGACCTGAGCAAGGCTGTTAATCATAGGACATTTTGAAGGGGAAGGCGAAGGAGGAAGAGGAGGAGGAGGAGGAGACTGGATTTATATCCCACCCTTCACTTGGAGTCTCAGAGCGGTTTACAAACTCATTTCCCTTCCCCTCCCCACAACAGACACCCTGTGAGGTAGGCAGGCTGAGAGAGCTCCGAGAGCACTGTCCTTGAGAGAACAGCTCTTACAGAACTATGGCTTGCTCAGGGTCATGCTAGCAGCTGCATGTGGAGGAGTGGGGAATCAAACCCGGTTCTCCCAGATTAGAGTCCGCGTACTTAGCCCCTACACCAAACTGGTTTCATAGGGTTAATTCATGGGGTTGCCATAAGTCAGAAGTGAATTGACAGCACTTAGCACACACACACTAGGTCCCACCTGGATATTGGCAACCCTACAAATTCATAGGGTTGCTTTGAGGATAACATGTTTAAAACCTTTTTTGGTCCTGGCCCTGCCTGGCAGAACAAGCTCCCTGTGGGATCTGTTACAATTCCTCAGGGCTTGTAAAACAAAGCTGTTCCACTGGGCTTTCTGTTCAGGCATCAGATGTCCAAATCTATCTTGGCCTCCCCTGCTGACAGCACTGATTTTCTTATTCTAGCAAACTATCCAGCTGTGCCATTCTGAAACACTTCCATCTGAGGTTTCTCATCAAGGCAAGCTCACTCTAGTTTGCTGAATGGTTGCTTTTAATGTTAATTTTATCGTTACACTTCTATTTATTGTTATTTTAGTCATGATCTTTATGTGACTTTGTAACCTGCCCTGAGCCCGCTTGCAGGGAGGGTGGGATAGAAATCTCTCTTTCAACCAAATGACACCAGTATTGCAGCAGAATGAGTGCTGCTGACCCACTAAAGGACTGCTAAGTTTCAAGCAAACTGGACCAAGGGATCAAATTCTATGGCTCCTTGAACAAGGTGCCCCCAGCTCTCTATTCATTTATCTATTGTATTTATTTATAAACTAGGAATAAGGTCCGTTCTGGAAATAAATACAACGAGCCCTAGAAAGATGCTCTGGGAGAGTGCCAGGCAATGTTCCCTCTAAACTGTGGAGTCTTGTGAGCAAAAATCCTACTTTGTGAGCTACTGGCACTAAAGTTGTGAGCGAGCAATTTGGCTCCTTTCTGAGCTAAGACAAAAATGTGTGAACCAGAGGCTAAAAAACTGTGAGCTAGCTCACACTAACTCAGCTTAGAGGGAACACAGGTGCCAGGGCCTTGGGCACTCAGTGTCAATTTGCTGTGGTGACCTCAAACCCCACCCTCTCCAGGTTCCACCCCTGAAATCCCAAGGAATTTCCCAACCTGGAGTTGGCAACCCTATCTCCTTCCCAGCCAAGCATCAACCTGCCATTATATGCCCCTCTGATTTCAGCTTTTCATTTCCTCCCTCCTGGGGAACAGTTGTAATTCTGAGTGATTTCTACCCCTCTCCTGAGATTAGCAATAGCAGTTCCCCAGAAGAGAATGGCTGGTTGGGAGGGTGGAATCTATGGCATTGTACCTGTCTGAGGTCCCACCTCTCCTCAAACCTTACCCTCTCCAGGTTCCATCCCTCAGATCTCCAGGAATTTCCCACCTGGAGTTGGCAACCCTATCTCCTCAGCCAATCATCAACCCACTTTTATTTCCTCCTCACTCTTCAGCTTTCCATCTCCCTAACACACACCTGAAGCTTCTTCTGTGCTCTGAAGCCCTGACTG
>NW_015165237.1:821435-826556 GCF_001447785.1 Gekko japonicus | reverse complement strand
AGCTCCCGTGGGTGTATCTCACTCCTTAAGTTCGCTGCCACCATTCACTGAATTGTCACTGCATTTTTAGAGAGACAGTGAGACCCCTCTGGACGAATCTCCCTATTTGTGTCATGATCCACAGCAAAACAACGGAGTACATGCTTCCAGGAAGGTTTTACTTTTATTGAAAAGCCATAGATGCAATAACATGAACACTGTTAGGAATGGTGGGCTACCTATGCGCATAATAGGATACAGGGCATTCGTACCCCCCCCCCGTAGCAATACCCAATTAGATGGGCTCCCGCACGGGGGAAACAGGAATAGCCTCTAACGGTAGCCAAGCTGGGAACCAGAACGATCCCATGGAAGGTAGACACCACACTCCTCCAGTACCTCTTTACAGATAAGCGTTGCAGCTGGGAAGCAATTAAGCGCATGGGAAGGAATGCATAACAATCAGAACTTCTCTCTCTATTCATGGCAGCTTAGCTGACAATTTGGAGATGGAATCCCCAATCTTTGGGGGATCCCTGGAAAGTTAGCAACCCTAGGGTCTAGCCTTTCCTTGCTTCTGTGGGCTACCCCTCCCTTTGTTATTGTGAAGAGCAGGGGAGACTATGTGGTCAGATCACAACACAGATTATTAGCCCAAATAAAAGAAATTATTTAACTATTTACACAGTTATGGAACACACAAACACTGTAGGAGTAAGCAGACACCATGAACCCACAGAGCATAAATCAACAGGGGTTAAATGCAATCCTCTTTCCTTCTACCTCTGGAGGTTGTGGGCTCACCTGTACTTCAGCCTCTCACTCTTGCTCAAGAGAGCAGGGAAACTTCCATTCATTCCCCAGTCCCGCTGACTGTGGAGTGGCTGAATTTCTGCTGCCTCCCAGGGATGAAGACTGCCTTGGGACCGTCCCTGTTTTCCCGCACTTTTTGGCCTTGGGGCAGCTGGGAACTGTAGGCCAGCAGATGAGGAAACCCCATTCAACCCAGTGAGGGATACCCCTGCAGCCCCCTCTCTGTAACTACAGCTCAATTAAACCTGATGAGGGAACATTTTTAACAAAGAACCACAGCCATCTTACAAACACAGGTAACTGCCATTTCATTACACCTACCAACAGCCACTGAAGGGAAAGTTAGTCCTACACAGGAAAAGTGTCTTTGTCAAGAGAGAAAGCTGTTTGCCAGTAATTCTGACAGGGCACAGTGGCTGAAGGGGGAGTGGACGGGGAAGAGGAGCAGACCCAGCACCCGACCAATGGCGCACAAGTACTCTTGACGGGCCAATGGCTGAGGGAAAGCATGGCATCTTGCCACCCCAAAACAGGATTATTATATAGGAGATACATATGTGTGTGTGTGTTTTCCTGACCTGCTTGAAGAAAAGATAAGGCACCAAAGGTGGTAACAAATGTGCTGTTTATGACAAGCAAAGGAGAGAATATTCTGTAATGGTGCCATGGTTTATTTCTAAATCAGTATCCTAAAGAATTTCAACCTGTTTGTTCAGAACCTTTCATGTGCTTGATTTCTGAAAGCGCTGCTGCCTGCCTCGAATGTGTACCTTACAGCATTAGTAATCCTTGAAGGGTGTGATTGTGTAGGAGGACAGGATCCGCGTGTAGGGGACCCTTTTCTCAAATACCCCTCTTTGCTAATTAGAAAATTGACAAGAGGAGTTATTAAAAACAAATTAAACATAAGTGCTCTTAATCTTTAAGTCTGACACATCTGACATTTCCTTTCTCTACATCCCAGGAAAAAAAAAAATCAGGGATGTAATTCACAGACCATGTGAATGTTCTTTTCAAAATGCAGCTTTCATAACAAAACATTCTCTTAAAAAGGAGGGGGGGGAGGCCCAATAGCACTCATATAATAAATAGCAAAGGAACACTTCAGGTGATGCAGCGATGCTTTTTAAAGTGAATCATGGGTACCTCTCTTCCATATGAAGTGTACTTTAATCAGTACTATCAAGTAGGCTGCAGTGTACCGTGTTGCTGAAAAAGAAGGAAATCGGGCCATATTACTATGGATGTGTATCAAAGAAGACTCACAAGGCTTTAACGGGTGAATTACATGTAATTTTGCTCATCCTGCTGCACAGAGTACATTGAACAGGTACAAGATGGGGCAGAAGAGAAAGATAATGGGCTCCCGGAATGGGAACTATGAGTAGATTTCGAGCAAATTAGGTTCATATTCATTGGGGCAGGGCGTGTGTAAGAAGGGCTGTGATAGATGCATATAAAATGATAAGAGGCATGTGGGAAGAGATTGCCATGAAAGTGTTCCAGTGGGTAATCATCTCTAGGAGAGGAAATTAGAAGTCTCAAAGTGAAAAGTCCGGAGAAGGAAATAGAGAACTTTGTATGCATTTCCATGCAGTACTAAAATGTAGCAAGTGGATGAGGCTATTTAATGAAAGTATCCAGACATGTTTGCAGACTCATGTCAGATGTGGTGGGGGGGGGGGGGAAGCAAGCATTTCTTCACACAAGGCACAATTAACTTAGAGAGTTTATTAGCACAGGCTGTGTTGGTGATCAGTAGCTTAGATGGTGTTACTGAAATGATAACACAAAGGCTTGCATCTCATCACTCCGACAAGTTTGAAGCCATTCTCTGGTGGAAGAAGCCTTCCTCTAAAGGAAGAAGAGCACCTTCCATTAGAGGAATGCTCCTTGGGCCAAGGGAAAGGTTCCCTTGGCAGAGGAAAGTGATAGGATTATTTATTTATATATTTATTACTTATTAACTTCGACTTCTAGGCCACCCTCCCTTGAAAACAGGGCTAAGAGTGGCGTACAACAGTGATAAAATGCAAATGTTACAAAACTTTCAAAGTTGAAATACATAAAAATAGAGTTACAGCAGCCTGAGCTAATCGGATGGTGATATTCCTGGAGTATCACTGCCTCATAGAGGAAGAAGGCAGGGAAGGAAGAGAAAGAGGGGTGCCAGACTAGTTGGAAGACCATCGCTGTCCTCAGCCAAATGCCTGAAGGAATGTCTCTGGCTCACATGCCCTGCGGAACAACAAGAAGTCCCACAGGGCCTGGATGTTATTTAGCAGAGAGTTCCACAAGGTATGAGCCAGGGAATTTTCTGCCCTGGCCCTAGTTGAAGACAGCCAAATGTCTCTTAGGCTGGGGATCACCAGGAAGTCCTGGTGGACCTGAGCACAAGGCTCTTCTGGAGGTATACCAGGAGAGGTAGTCCAGAAGGTAGGTATGTCCCATGCCATTATGGGCTATAAAGGATTAGGGTTGTTGTATTGCCCATTTGGCTGGGTTCTACCCAAAATCCAGGAAATGTTATCTACTACTTTCTAGGTGTATTAGTTAACCAAGATCGCCAGCTTTCATTATCACTATAATTCTCAACATGGCAAAATCTGTGGAGGCTTAAATCTGAAGACTGGAGCCATGAACAAACAAACGGAATCTATCTTAAAAACAATGACAACAGCAAAAACCCAAAATGCCCCAGGTATGCAGAAAAATCTGAAAGCTAAAATACCTGGCACTTTAATCGTCACACCACACTGGCTGTCTTGCATTTCAATTGTTCAAGGCCTGGAAGAAAAACAAACAAGAGCCTCCCACCTAGGTATTTCTATTAACTAATCAGGTAAAGAACCATGTATCAATGCACCCCCCCAAAAGTCACCATATAGAAAAGCACATGGTGTGTTGTTCCTTCTTCTGTCTCCCAGTCAAGCTTTACTGTTTCAGAAGAGAGCCTGAGCAAATCCTGGCATGAGTACAGGTCAGGTAAATATATTTTTTCTGTGACCCTTTCTCCAATGTTTGTGGTAGAACAGGAGGAGATGCGAAGCAATCAGTAGATAGAATTTAATGTGCTTGCTTTTCAGAATTAGCAACAATTTGCATAATATGCAAACAAGGTTACTTGGTAGCCCTATGCAGAATACAAGCAGTAGTCAGGAGGAGTAGGTGTATGAGCAGCTATTATGCCATGATTGCAAAAAGGCCTCTCCACTTCAAAAAAAAATGTTTATCATGTACTTTGGGAACGATGTTGGTCTTTTCAACCATGCTGTTTCAGTACAAAAATCTGTTTCTATTTTACTTTCACCTTGCGAGACTCAAACCTATCATTCTTTGTTTTCATACCGTTTTCTAACAGCCCAACAGTGGAAGCATGCTCAACCAAATCTGTTGGCAAAAATATGAACCAATATAAAAAGAAGCGAAACAGAGAGCATTTTCTCATCTGTAAGATGATCTCCTGACCTGGATAGCCCAGGCTAGTGAGATCCTGTCAGATCTCTGAAACTAATCAAGGTGGGCCCTGGCAAGTATTTGGATAGGAGACCTCCAAGGAATACCAGGGTTGTCACATGGAGGCAGGCAATGGCAAACCACCTCTGAACATCTTTTGCCTTGAAAACCCTATGGGGTCACCATAAGTCCGCTGTGACTTGACAGCAAAAAAGGAGGAGGAGGAGGTCAAAAAACAGAAAGTGGTAAATGTAATTGTTATATGTTTGCAAACCTGAGTTTCATATCATGCCCTGGGTGGGAAATCTTAAGATTGTCCAACATAATGTGTGAAAGGTCCCTTATGGAAAACGTAAGGCTGGAATCCTAAGAACTCTTACCTGACAATAAACTCCACTGAATAAAATGGGATTTTCATCTTGGTAAACATGCAGAGGACTGAACTGTTACAGCATAGCCAATACCCCTTGTCTGATGACCAGTCGGCCCTTTGCCCTGTTTCTTTAGCCTTCTGAGAAACATCTTACCACACCAGCTTGCTAGCTTTGTTTTGTTTGCTTCCCCCCCCTTTTCTTCAAAAAGAGGGACACAGTATGTTTGAAAACCTACCATGGTAAAATTGGCCTAAGGAGATCAACCCCGAAGCTTACTGGATGGCCTTGAGCCAGACTCATGTTCAAGCTACCCTCCTTCACAGGGCTTTTGTGAGAGAAAATGTATGATCACTTCAATTCCTGGGCTCCTTAGAGTAATGGTAAGATCCAAATGTGCAAAAAAACCTAAAACCTTGAGAATTAAACTGAAAAAGAGGATGTCCTGATTTCATCTTAAAAGAAAACAAACAAACTGAATTCAGTTTCAAATGCTTCGCTT
>NW_015165237.1:816589-821280 GCF_001447785.1 Gekko japonicus | reverse complement strand
GAAGCTTACTGGATGGCCTTGAGCCAGACTCATGTTCAAGCTACCCTCCTTCACAGGCTTTTGTGAGAGAAAATGTATGATCACTTCAATTCCTGGGCTTCTTAGAGTAATGATCCAAATGTGCAAAAAAAACCACCCCCAAACCATGAGAATTAAACTGCAAAAGAGGATGTCCTGATTCCATCTTAAAAGAAAACAAACCAACAAACTGAATTCAGTTTCAAATGCTTCGCTTTCTATTAAAATTATGAGCCCATTTTTCTTTCAGGCATGGCAAATGAGCTTGTGACATGACTATAGGCTTATCAGTGGAGTTAACTCATAAATAGGACTGCCAGCTGTTGAATGGCACCAAAGTTTGCTTGTTTATGTACTTGCCAGCAGCCACTGCCATTTCATACCATTGAAAATACGATTTTTCTGTTTCTGTCTTCTCCCTTCTTTTTCTTTTCTAGCTTCTGTGCTCCTGCAGCTCTTCTGTTATAACAACATGGATGCAACAAGGTTCCATGCAGCTTTTCCTGTTAGAAACCTATTCCTGGTTGAAAGCCATCTGCTCTTGCTTACAAAACAACTTAAATGCCTAAGAAGAACCTGCTAGAACAGAAGGTGGTCCATCTAGTGCAGCATCCAAATTTATACATCCGTAAGTGTTGTCAGAACCCTGGTGGAGATTGGGGTCCCCCACTGCCAGGCCCCACCTCCCCATGGCAGGTCAGCTGGCCAGCAAGGGGAAACTTACCCCCCAAAAGAGGAAGAGTAATCCAACATGTAGCCATATGTCTATGTCACTGCCTACATGATCCAGAAGTAACATCATCACATTTAGGACATCAGGGCAATGCTCTGGTATTTGAGCAAAAGTTTGGTGTAGTGGTTAAGTGCACAGACTCTAATCTGGGAAAACCAGGTTTGATTCCCCACTCCTCCACTTGCACCTGCTGGATGACCTTGGGCAAGCCATAGTTCTGGCACAGCTGTTCTTGAAAAAGAGCAGTTTCTGTCAGAGCTCTCTCAGCCCCACCTACCTCACAGGGGGTCTGTTGTGGGGAGGGGAAGGGAAAGGAGTTTGTAAGCCACTCTGAGACTCCTTTGGGTAGTGAAGGGTGGGGTATAAATCCAATCTCTTCTCCTTCTCTTCTCTATGGTAGAAGCCAAATTTACCATAGAATTTTTGCCCAAATACCAGAGCATCACCCCGACATCCCAGACATGATGACATCACTTCCAGGTCACATGGGCAGTGACGTGCACACATCACTGTACTTTGGATGGGCCTCCCTGCTGCTCCTGGTGAGTCTCCCTCCTGGCCCTGGCAACCCTACACAGTGGCCAACCAATAGCCTTGGAGGACAAGCAGGGCATAGAGGCCAAGACCTCCCCCTGATGCCCAGCACTGGTATTCAGAGGTTTGCTGCCATTGGATATAGAGGTACAATGTCTAGTAGCCATTAATGGCCCTCTCCTCCATGAATATCTAACCCCCCCTTTATAGATATCTATGCTAATTTATAGCTATCTATGCTAATCCTCTGGCAGTGATTAGAGGTACAATGTCTAGTAGCCATTAATGACCCTCTCCTCCATGAATATCTAACCCCCCTTTATAGGTATCTATGCTAATTTATGGCTATCTATGCTAATCCTCTGGCAGTGAATTCCACAGTTATTTTCCTTTTGCCTGTTCTAAGCCTATTTCCCAAGTAATTCATTGTGAGCCTCTGAGTTCTAGTACTATGGGAGAGGGAGAAAAAAGTGTCCCTTTATCCACTTTCTCTACCCCATGCATAATTTTATAAAATTATTGTGTATTTCCTTAGTAATTTCTTTTCTAAACTGAAATGCCCCAGAATCTTTAGCCTTTCTTCGTAGGAATGGTGTGCCAACCCCCAATCACCATGGTTGAGCTCCTCTGTACTTTTTCCCAGTTCTGTGAAATCATTTTTGAGTTATGGTGACCAGAACTGCACACAGTATTCCAAATGAGACCAAGCTACAACTTTATACTAGGGCATTACAATAGTGGTCATTTGATTTTCACTCAATTTCCTAAAAATTCCTAGCATGGAGTTTTTTCCCCCATTGTGATCAAATGCTGGGTTGATATTTTTTTTATTGAGCTTTCCACAACAACCCCAAGATCTCCTTCTGTCTCAGTCTTAGCCAATTCACATTGCATCAGCATATATTTAAAATTGGTGTGTGTTCAATTACGTATTCCCTTACACTTATCCACACTGGACTTCATTTGCCATGTGATTGCCTGCTCACCTAATTTAGAGGGATCCTACTATATTAATAATCCTACTAAACACGTGAGACATGATTCAACCAAAGACTCCATTGGAACACCAGATATTTCAAGGGGAGATATAAGTGTGTGCCGAAAACAATAGTACTAAGAAAGTCTTAGCCTTTGCTGGATAAGCCCCGAAATCAGTAGGCACAAGAATGGCAATCATGAGAGAAATTCCATGTAAAAATGGATTCTGGAGGAGTACTTTTAAGCTCTTTTAGACATCTCTTTAAACCATATGCTCTAAGGCAGGGTGTCAAACATGTGGCCCGAGGTTCGGATCAGGCCCTCAGAGGGCTCCAATCCAGCCTGCAAGGGCCTGGATGTTTTCTGCTTCCCTTTCCAGTTCTGCTGCTGCCATATCACAGCTTGCTTTACCAGTCTCTCTCACTCACAGAGGAGAGATAGATAGAAAAGCCTCTCCTGTGTGATTGAGAGAGTATGGTAAAAAAACTGGCTGAGGCTCCTCCCCCTCCTCCTCCCAGGGGGAGGAAGGGAACAGCCAGAGTTTGCTTCCTGGCCAGGCTGCAGGAGACAAAGGGAAGCCTTTCTTTCCTTCCACTAGCTGAGGATCCTGCCTGAAGGGAGAGAGGGAACAAGGAAGAGCTTGCTTTGCTGGACTGCCTCAATCACATGGGAGAAATACCAAGCACCTTTAAGACCAACAAAGTTTTGTTCAAAGTATGAGCTTTTGTGTGCCTTACTATAGTGTCTCTGTGTTTTGTTGGGTTCCTTATGACAGGGCTCTCCTGGATGCAACTGGTTCCCTCCCCCTTTTCACTGTATCTATGCCCTCATGATACAGTCTTTCTCAGTAAGAGTTCTAGTTCAATTTATTGTAATTAGCCATTGGCTGTTACAAGGTTACAAAACGCTCAACAATAAAAATACAGATTATAAACAAGGTATAGGCTAATATCAGAATATATAAGAGTACCGAAGGTCAGTAACAAAATATGACTAATTTAATACAGTAACCTAGATAATCCCCCTTCCCATTGCCACCTTGGAACATATATTCTTCGCAGCAAGGGCAAATAATGAAACATTCTCAGTAAGAAAGCAATGTGAACTATTTTAGAGGAGAAATAACAACAAGCCAATGGGGTGGGTTAGGCTGAGAGTGTATGTCCAGATCAAGTTCACCCAGCACATTTCCTTTGTAGGAAGTTGTAGTTATTTCTCTGGGGAAGCCTACAGTTTTGTATACAAACACATAGCCCTCAGTCTGTGTCAGGATGCCTTCTCATGTTCTTGACCAGCACATGAAGCAACTTATGTACAAAAGGTTGCAATGTCCAGCCATTTTATGTTTTCCCTTGGGTCCTTGGCTCAGAACACTGAGCATGAGATATCTGTAATGAATGTCAATAGATCAAAAGTAGATTTGCAGCTTACAGATACACACCTGAACATCATACTCAAGATTGCTACAGCACAGACATTACGATGCAATAATTCAGAGCAAGAGGTGTCAGTTATCACAGACTGTTAAATAGAAAACAATATTGAAAAAGTGCTAGTGTTTTAAGCATGTTTTATTTAAAGTTTAAAAAAATATTTTTGTTTGTCTGTGTCCTTTATAAAGTTTCTATCTCTGCTACCTGACACTCCTTTTTATGGCACACATGGCCCAGCCCAACAAGGTCTCATTTATGTCAGATTCTGCCCTCATAACAAATGAGCATGATACCCCTGCTCTAAGGGCTATAGAGCTGAATTTTGGTTTCCTTGGTTGTTGCTGTTTTTCCCCCCTCCCCCTTTATACTGTGGACTTGCCTCATTCCAGACTCTGGATCTGATTTTTTCTTCCTTCATCACCATTTAACAGCTACTTTTCCAATTTTGTAGTCAGACCAATAAATGTTAACAGTGTGTATTAAAGATTTTACATCTCTTTTGTTAAAAGCACTTAACAGAAATACAGACCCTTGTAAAGAATCTATGATAAAATGAAGAGCTTCTACATATAAGGTAGTTAAGGTTTAGCAGTGGGGGGAAGACAGTTAAAATATTAGTTGAATTTACATATGACAAGAATAAGCCATTAGTCCAATTAAAACATACACGTTAATTTCAGTTTGTCTGGGGTGCCTATTGATATGTTCAGTATCTTAATCTGGGCCACATTGATTGTTGCGATCAGGATTGATCTTTGCCAAATGAAATTTATAAATTCCGTACAGATGCAAACCTCTTAACCTCTGTAGATGGCAATCAGCTACTTTCTTAATCAGCTGATTAAATTACACTTTGATTAAATTACATGTTGATTAAATCTAAGTACTAGGATGCTTCACAGATGCATTTTTTCAGAAAAAAAACCCTCCTCAGATACAACCTAGTGCTACCTTTTAATTATTGTGATTACCGTAGAGTTGCATTGTGACTCCAG
>NW_015165237.1:790476-816547 GCF_001447785.1 Gekko japonicus | reverse complement strand
CTGTTTCTATTGCTGTTATTTTCACAACATGCTTTCTGATGCAGATGGATGAATCTAATGGTCCTTAACTCCATACTTTGGAATGTCAAACAGTTAAGCTTCTGAGATGTAGTTTGGAGGATGGGAAAAAGTCAGACAGACATCCACTGGAACAACCTCATGGGGGCTGTGGGAGGAGGGGTTTTATTTTAATTCCTTGGAGATCTCATTCAGGTTTAGCAGCCATTCCGATGGCTTGTGGAGACTGCTGGCTTCCAATATTCTCTGCTTTTATATTTGTAAATAACAAGATGTTGCAACAATGCCATATGTCTCTAGCAGTAAACTTATTTACATATTTGAAGCATGTTCCATAATATTGCTCAGCTCCCTTGAAACACTGCTGGTGATGTCGTATGGAGCCTCACTCCATGCCATTTAGAAGCCTAGAGTGGGAGAAAACACTCAGTACTGGGAATTTGTTCAGTGTTCGGCAAGAAGAGAGCAGCTGAAGCATGTGGAGAATTCCACGCATTGCTGCTCACTCAGTATAGGCCAACTTGTTTCCCCTGCTACTACTGAATTGGAGAATGCCACAAAAATATTTTCTTCCCTGAAAACAGCCTTTTGACAGACACAGTGGCCTAAAGAGCCCTCCAGAGAGCCCTCCATAAGATTGTAACACTGAGTGTCAGGCGTCAGAAGACTGATTCACGCATTAAAAGATCTTCATGTCTGCCTCTTATTTATTTAATTTATTTATTAGATTTCTATTCCCAATGGCTCAGGGCAGATTACAACAATAAAACAACAATTGCATATAAAAATGCAAAAGATAATCAGACACTGGGCATTCATAAATAATCAATAAAATATAGAGAAGTGAATGGGTCCATGAGTTCCAGGTGGGCCAACAGAATGAGATCAGAAGAAGGCCTCCCTGAACAAGACAGACTCACAAACCCTGTGAAAGCTGAGAAGGTTCCACAGGGCTCGAACCATATGTGGCAAGGCATTCCACCAGGATAGGGATAAGGTGGAAAAGGCCCTTGTCCTGATGGTAGCCAAGCGGACTGCTCAGGGGCCTGGCACCAACAACAAGTTGTGCGACAATGAGTGTAGCATGCAAAGGAGATTATAGTGGAAGATCATTATAATCTCCTTTGTATGCTACAGATCACTTAGGGCTTTAAAGGTGAGCACCAGCACCTTGAACGTGATCCAGAAATAGATAGGTAGCCAGTGTAGCTACCACAGCCCAGGATGGAACCATGCATTCCACATTACAGCAGCCAACAATCTGCTGGCTGCATTCTGAACTACCTGAAGCTTCCAGAGCAGCCTCAAGGGCAGCCCTGCATAGAGCAAATTACAGTAATCTAAGCAAAAGGTGACCATGATATTGATCACTGCAGCAAGGTCAGAACAAGACAGGTAGAGAACTAATTCACAGGCTCACTGTAGATGGTAAAAGGCAGTCTGTGCAATCTTGGACACCTGTTTCTCAAATGAAAGCAAGGCATCCAACCATACTGCCAGACTCCTGATGGAGTCCAGCAATGTAAGAAGAACCCCATCAAGAGCCGGGAGTTGTATGTTGCCAACAGGTCCATGCCAACACAGCCATATGACCTCCATCTTGGAAGGATTTAGCTTCAGCCAGTTTTCCCTCAACCAGTCCACCACAATGTCTAAACACTGGGATAGTCCAGGGAGAGCAGACTCCAGCCAATCACCAAGCAGAAGATAGAGCTGTGTGTTATCCTCGTACTGATGGCACCCCACCCAACCCCAGATAAGATTGGCCAGGGAGTGCATATAGATGTTGAATAACATTGGTGATGGGATCGCACCCTGAGGAACACCATAAATAAGTAGCATACTAGGTGAACTCCTGCCACTGACAAAAATGTTCTATACATGTATCCCCAGGGAGGTGAGGAGGTCAATCAGAATCAGGTGGTCAATTGTGTCAAACACTGCTGAAAGATCTGGTAAAATCAGCACTGCTGACCCACCACAGTCCACTTGCCATTAAGGGTCATAAATCAGCACCACAAGTGTGGTCTCCATCCCATACCCAGGTCTGAAGCCAGACTGGAATGGATCTAATGGGGAAATTTCATCCCGGAGTCATTGCCCTCTCAATTATCTTCCCCAGAAATGGCAAATTTGAGATTGGGCAGTAATTTGCCAGCTCCGTCCTAGAAGACTTCTTCAAAATAGGTCATGCTATGGCCTTCTTTAAAGAGCTGGGAAAGTGGCCCTGAGACAGGGACAAATTCACAATCTCTCTCAGGGAAACTCCCACTACATCATGGCAAGATATAACCAGCCAAGATTCACAGTGATCTAAGAGGCAGGTTGTCAGCTTGACCGCCACCAGGATCTTGTCCATATCCATCAGGGAAAGCGGGTCAAAGTGGTCCAAGAGAGAACCAGTATATGCCATAGAAGCCCCTGACACACTGCCACCAGTTTGTATACCGGTAATCTCTTGGCAGAATTTCAAGATTTTGTCTGCAATTAACATCAATAATGGCTGTTCGAATCCCCACCATGGCCGGAGTGGGCTCCCGGCCCCCAGTCCCAGCTCCCGCCAACCCAGCGGGCCGAAAGCAGTTAAAATCAGCTATGCGAGTAGGCGAATGGGTACCTACCCTTAGAAGGGTAGGGGGCACCCGCCTCTGATGAGGAGCGTGGAGATGGCGCAGACAACGGCGGAGTCATCGGTGGCAATGGTGGTGACAGAGCATCTGGTGGCGGAGGAAATGGCGGCGGCTGCTGCGCGAACGGAGCGATCCCTGGCGGCGAACTGACCATTGTGCAGCCAGCGGCAACGGAGGCGACGGAGGCGAGAGACTGCGGGGCGCCCGATGACGTGTGGCGCTGGGCGAGGCGGAGCCTGATCGGACTGAGCCTTGAACCAGGAAGCAGGCGTGAAGTCGGGCGCCTATGCAGTCCCGCCGGTCGGCAGTCGCTGGAGGAGGACCAGGAGAGATCACCGGGAAGAAACAAAGCCACGCCAGAGAAACAATGAAGGCCCTCCAACTAGGGTGCTGGTAGGCTTCCCCCACCCCTATCATGTTTGTGGCCCAAGTTAGGAAGAAGGGTTATTAGAACCACGACAAATGTAAACCGCCCAGAGACCCCTAGGGGTTAGGGCAGTATAGCAAATGAAAAGTTAAATAAATAAATAAATAAATAAAATGTTGCAAAATTGTCACAGATAATAGGCCTTAATTTCCAGGTGAGACCGTATTCAGATTAGGACTATAATTTGCTGGGGTGTGTGTGTTAATTATTTTCCTGTTGCGGAAAGTTATGTGTAATATGGCAAGCATGGCTCGGTATTTAAATGCAGTAGAAACTAATGAACAAGGTTGATTCTCTTACAGTTTTGACAAACAATGATGCTAAAAAAAGAGAGAAAGAAAAGAAATGTACCTTATCTGCAAAACCGTACTGTGGCAGCAGAGGCTATGAATGCATTCAAAATGAATGAGGAAAGACGGGGGAAGAATCAGGTCAATGAATTTCAATGCCTCATTCCAATCTCCCATCACAAATTTCCTTGAGTGTGTTGTTCTTTATGAGTAACAGTGAGTAGCACACATGATTACTGAGAATAGTCTTGTTCTTCTATCTCTGCATTGCAACAGGGGGGTTGATAGGGCTCAAGCTGTCAAAGTTTATTTTTTGGCAAAAGTTGTGATGAGTCAGGGGAACAAGAAGAATGTTTCCTCCATGCTGCTGAACTGCAGGATTCAAGCACAAAGGGCATGTATGATGATATTACTTAAAGATGGATTAAGGTCCAACCCTGGGAATGACTATAGCCTGCAAGTGGAGAATTCGAATGCATGACTATGGACAACAATTTATTTATATAATTAATTCAAAATTTTGGGATGGCTCGCTTCCACCCAACGAGGGCCCTCAAAGCGGTGAACACTTAAAAGAGAATAAAATCCACTTTTTAAAGAGTCTATAGAAATAAAACCAATGATTCAAAGCAAGCAAGAAGGAAGGTAGGAGGATATGCCAGATGAAACAGAAACATCTTTACAGAAAAGTCTCTACACAATGGCAGAAGACAATGATTCAAGGGGGGCAGGGCTCTTTTTGTAGAAAAAGCCCAGCAGGAACTCATTAGCATAATAGGCCACACCCAACAGCAGAAAATCATTAGCCTATTAGGCCACACCTCTGACAGCACAGCTCATTAGCTCATTAGGCCACACCCCCATGTTATCAGAAGTCTGGTCATCCAGCCACACCCACCCTTCACTTCTTATTCTGTTTACCTTGTCTGTTGTCAAAACTCAGGGCCTTTTTTTTTGTAGCAGGAACTCCTTTGCATGTTCGGCCACACACCCCTATTGTAGTAAATCCTAATGAGTTTCTGCTGTTGGGTGTGGCCTATTATGCTAATGAGTTCCTGTCGGGCATGGCCAACTCAGGAGCCAGCCGGAACTCCGTTCCTGTGCGTTCCTGCCCAAAAATAGCCCTGGGGGGGGGGGATAGACAAATCTCCCTGGGGAGGGAATTGCACAGTTTTGGTGCTAGACTGAGAAGACCCTTTCTCAGGTTGGCACCCATCTAGACTCAGATAATGAGTGGTACCCAAAGTGGGGCTTCTGAAGATGATTGTGAGGGTTGGGTAGGTTGATACGCGATTGTTGTTCATAGGCAGGAGTCCTTTGAATGCCAGTGCTGTGAGGACAATCAGGCCTTTTGGGGGGCATTTGGTTGGCCACCGTGTGAAAGAGTATGCTGGGATGAATTAGTATGATCCAGCTAATCCATTCTTATGTCCACTGGAGAGCACTGACAAGTGACTGCCGACAATACCATGGATCTGATGAGGCTGTCAAGGATCTTGAGGTACAGTAGTGAGAGTTAGCCTGCTAGCTTCTGATTTCCCAGCCTAGACTTCCTGTTGTTGTTTTTCCAGAGTTCAGTCCTTATTCTTCTTCACAAGAGTTAAAAAGTATCTGAATAGCTAGCATGATGCCCCCTTCCACTCATGCAGAGTGCCTACCACCCTCTTAAATCTCCCTCTCAAGTTATGGGTTATATGTAGGTCAGGACATCACAGGGTATCCTTCTTGTCTCTTAAAATATACAGAGAGCCATGACCATTTCACACCTCCTTTCTCTTACCCTCAGAGACAACCGCAGACAGGGTAGCCCAATCCCATTTAATAACAGGCTCTCACTCACACAGCGCTATTGAGGTTGGGGCTCAAACACTGTTCCAATCACTCACTGCCACCATTTATTCATATCTTATAATATGTCTATCTAGATGGAAATATTAAATTACGTGTGTGCTCCTTTCCCTTAGACACACAGCCCACAGGGTTAATCAAAACAAGAACATTTTTATTTATGATATGAGCAAAACACTGAGGAAATTAAAGTGTAAGTTAGCAGCATTCTCTTTCCATTGAACTTTCAAAATGAGGCCCTATTCCTGCAACTCAGATTCTTTAGTTACAATTTGATGATTTTCAACCTTCTCTAAGCAGCAATTCTGCACAGTTCTACTCTGTCTGAAATTCCCCCCCCCTTCGACTCCTAAGCTGCCAACTCCTCTGCTACTAACTCCTGTCATTTTCAACTGCTGTTTTCCAAGTCTCCCTCTCTCAACATTCCATGAATGACAGCTCTTAGAGAGAGGAGGAACCCGTGCCTGTCCATTAGTTTTCCTGATTGACATCTTCTGCCAATATCAACAGAGACTTTGATCAGACTGAGTATCTAGAGGCCGGTATTTAATGCAAAGAAGTATCTGCATATTAGCAGTCCTGAACTGTGATGTTAAATTTTGGGTTTTATGTACCTGTGTTGTAAACGACCTTGAGCTCTGTAAGGAAGAAAGATGGTTAATAAATGTTTCAAAGGAAACGAATAAATAAAAACATTGAAAGACTCAGCTCAGTTCTGAGGCTGGGTCAGGTGACTTTTGCCTCAGGCCAGCATGATATATTTCCCTCAGTAGATAAAAAGCAACTCAGGGAGTGGGCATTTGAAGTTGAGAAAATGTTGTAGGCATAAGAAAGAGTTAAACCTCCCCCTGCACTATTGTTCTGATCTACACATAGACCTTCCAAAGGTGCTACTTAGAAGGCGGAATGCGCTGGAAAGCTGACGGCAGATATTCCAGTGTATCATCAAGTTTGACTCCATGACCGGACACAAAAATTAATGTGTGTGCTGTAGGCAATGACTGCTACAGTTCTCTGAAAACCTTCCATATGTACTTTGCTTATACATTTTTAATCCTATTGCGACTGAAATGCAAGTAGCCATCACAGGTTTTAGGATTGTAGTATGATTCCAGTGTAATCTTAAATGTGTGGCTGCATCTTGCCTATTGGGGTAATAATATCCCCTTTATATTATTTATAGGTTCCTTTCCTCCCCAGTTATGCTCAGTTGGTCTTGCTGGTTTTTTTTTTTTAAATAATCCCTGTCAAGCAAAATGTTAAATATGCCCTAAAGAAGTTGCTTGAATTTGGGTACTACCGTTGATATTTGAGTTTCCCATGTTTTAAAATATGGAGATCATGACATAATGTCCTTAACAGCTATAGCCTTTATCAAGGCTTCAGGAAACTCCAAACTCTTGCAGACTTGAGTCCTTCTCCTTGATCTCTGAAACTTTTTATATGCTTTGCTAGTGATTCAGCAGCATGTTGTAAATGCCATGCCCTGGTATGGGCCTTCTTCTGTACCCTTAACCTTAGCTTAACACAGAGAAATCAATTAGGGAAGCATTTTTGCTATCATGGAGATAGAGGTACCTCACCTATTTAATTTCAGCAATTGGGCTGCTTTTAAAGACACAGGACCAAGGCTAAGAGAAATATCATAAATCTGTACGGGGGAGATGCTGCAGAGGATATCTAAAATATAGGTGACAAATGTCACTTTTGGAGATTCCTTTAGAGACCTACAGAAATTTGAGGGAAGTAAGGAGGGACTGATAGGGAAATTTTTATTTCTTCATGATTCTCTGAGTCATTCTCATTGGTTTTGGTTTGCCTGATTTTTATTCCCGTTGTTGGTGATTCTTTTGTGCCATTTATATGCAATTTACAGTTACTGTGTGTTATAGTCATTAGAGCCCAGGTTCAAATCCCAGATTGCTATGAAATTTACTGTGTGTCCTTGGGCCAGTTACCCTTTCTCAGCCTAACCTACCTCACGGGGTGATTAGAAGGATAACATGGAAGAGAGGAGAACCCGGAATACTTTCTTGAGCTCCATGGAGGAAGGGTTAAAAGCACTCAAAATGCATGCATTTCAACAGGAACACGTGGCACGCTGAAAACAGAAAATAGTTTAACAATGAAGACTTGTCATTTCTTATTTTAAAAGGTCAAAGCAAATTGAAATGGGAAATCAACCTCACATGTTTTAAAAATTTGATCTCATCCTTAGTGAAAAGCATCATAAAGTTGCTTCCAACCCTATAGGATTTTCAAGGTAAGAGACTTTCAGAGGTGACTTGCCATTGCCTGCCTCTCCTTCCGAATCTAACGACACTGGGCTAGCTTGAGGTGTCCAGGTCAGGACTCTCATTCCCAAGGAAGAGAAAAATGAATTTCAATAAGATTTCTCAGGGATGTTTCTTCCAACCATAATTATGACTTACAGAAAACATCTGTAAGTCAGAAAACGTCTGACGAAGTGTGCACGCACACAAAAGCTCATACCTTGAACAAAACTTTATTGGTCTTAAAGGTGCCACTGGACTCTAACTTGTTCAGTTGCTTCAGACCAGCACAGCTACCCACCTTGAGAAAACATTATAATTAGCCAAGCTTAGCTGTGGCTATCATCTACATCTCTCCAGCGCTGCATGTCCAGTTCTAAGTTCAGGGACAATGAGGAAACTGCCTGTCCAATGAGCGAATCTGATAAATGTTAGACCTTCACTGGTCTTTGTCCTAAAGCAAGGTCAACATGGATGTCCTTGCTTGAATAAAACATTCTAAACATTTCAACGTAACCCAAAATATTTTGGATAAAATGAGCCAAATGTGTTCTTTTTGGCACTCTTAAAGGTTGCGGATGTCACGATGACTATGATTTCAAATGACACGTGCAAGATTTAGGGTTCCTTCTTCAGAATATTAGTTTACCATAATCTGTGGTTTTCTTATTTAAACACTCCTTAGTAATATTCAGCAAAATATCATGTTTATATTAAGTAATGACAAAATTAGATCTGAAGTGTGTGGGTATTATTTGACAAGAATGGAAATATGAGACCATTACACTGGAATTGAGGAAAGACATCACTGGAGGCAACTGAAGGGATGAATGCTTCCTTTATTACATGAAAATCCTACCTAGTTTGAGGATAATTCATTTATTTATGTAAAAGTAATTTAATGTGATCGTAGGTGTATTTATGCAAAAGTAAGTCCAAGTGACTGTCACTCTAAGCAAATGTGCATCCGGCAGTAACCTCCATGTTCCCTTCATATTGTATTAATATTAAAAATGGGGGGGGGGTGTTCTCAGTTTACCTAAAAAGCTAATGTTGGACTTGTTTACAAACTGCAGGAGCTTTGCTGATCTATGAGTATTATTATGTTGTGAAATTATTATGCATCCCTCCCTCCAGTTTCAGCCATGCATAGTTACTGCATTGAAAGCTAATCATATTGACCAACACAAGGGATGCTCAATTGTGCATCGATAATAAAGGGGATGTGCACCCCTTGCACGACGGACCTACAGCTTCTCACCTCATGCTGTTCCTGGGGTTCCCTTATGCCCCAGGAGCGGCATTTCAGGGGTCATGTTGGCCTGTAGCAGGTGACAGGAGGTGAGAAAGTCCCGCTGTGCTGATGGAAATCACTTTTTCTGTGTGATTCAAGTCCGTATTTGTTCTTACGGTTTGTATAAAGAAAAGGAACCAATCACATACAAGACTATATGTTAATAGTTATTATTTTGGTATGCCATTGTCTGGTTTAGAGAGTGCAAGCTGAATTCAGGTAAAGAGAAGAGGGAAGAGTCAATAGATAATAGAGCTGACAGGGGATGTTTCCAATCAGCAGAGTTAAATAGGTCTTAGCAATAACAAAAAAAGTAGGCTTTCTTTGAGTAGTGCTTTCACCCAATGATACTGGCTTGGGAAGGACTGCCTTCGTTCTCTGTAAGTAGTACCCACAACACACACACACACACATCAGCATCTCTTGGCCTGAGCCGCCTGTCTTCTCTTTGAGATTGTTGTCAGATTCTCTCTTAGGCTGTTTACAGTGCATAGTTACTGTGAGACTGGCCTATGTGTGGGAGGGAACCATTCATTTGCCTCCCCTGACACAGAGCTTTTGAGTGCTTTTCTAATGTGATCCGAGAAATGTCTCCTCCTCCTTTTAGTGTGTGAATGTAAATCTGTCTGATAATTCTAACAGACTGCCTATGTGTTAATGCCACTTGTTTGAGTATTACTGTGATACTGAAATTATGTGCACTGTCCAAAAATGTAGATCCAGGTGGGCAGCCATGTTGGTCTGAAGCAGTAGAACAAAATTTGCCTGTGTATGTGTAGCAAACCCATATCCCTCAAGGTCTCCCATCCAAATACTAACCAGTACCAAACCTGTTTAGCTGCTGAGATCTGATGAATCAAGCTAGCCTGGGCCATCCAGGACAGGACTAAAATGGCAGACTGGGTTGCCTTACAAAATGGTCAACCACATCCGAAACAAAATGGCCTCCGAAGGAAAATAACATCATAGGAAAACCATAAGCTACAGTATATAGAGTCAGATCCTTAAGTAAGCAAGGGCAGTGGTGCCAACCCAGCCTGCAAAAGTCTAAAACCTTTCATGTTCCCATCACCAGTTGCCTTATCCGTGCAACTGGGGAGGCTGATAATTGAACCTGGGCCCCAGCCCTGCCCAGCAAATGCTCTTCCTGAATCTCACCCCCCCCGATTTAAAAAGGTGGGAGGGGGCTCCGGTAACCATGGGTGGCCCCAAGAACAAACTGGAAAAGCGTGGAGGGAGAGGCGTGGCGTACAAGTCCTGGGCCCAGCCAGCCAACCAGGCCGCCCGCCGCACACAGGCTGGTCCACTCCCAACTACCGGCCCACATGGCTTGCCACCCCTCCCCCGGAGGGGGTGGGATACCTGAATGACCTGCTTTAGGACCCGAAAATGCCACCCCGGGCCATCCTACTTGTGCAGAACCCCCCCCCCATCCTGCCAACCCCAGCATAGGCTGTACCACCGTCCAGCCCCCGAGGGCAGCGCAGTCGCGACTGCGACCTACGACTGCCCCAATACTGCCATGCAGATGTGGCCCATCAACTACTGCTGCCACGCTTCTGTGCCGATCACCGGCCCCGAGCCACGGCTAGCCCCGCATCTGCCACCGCTTCCATGCTGCAATGCTGATGTCCGGCCCCGCGGCCCGGCTAGCCCCACATCGGCTACCGCAACCGCTGCCGTGTGCACTGCTCGAGGTCTGCATGGTGCCACGTAACACGCCACCAGTCCCAGTAGAGGAGGCGGCACACCGGGAGGCCTCCATTTCTTTCCCTTTTGTCATCCCAACGAGGAGCTCAACCGTGCAGCTCCAGCACAAGTAGGCTAAGTAAAGCAGCCGCACCGCCAAGCCCCACCCGGCTGACGAACCACGCCGGACTGCTGCAGAGGAGCGGCAGGGCTAGGCTTTTAAGCCTTCACTGCCCTGCCCCCTCCCAAGGCCCATATGTGGCACTTCTTGGTGCCTAAACGTTCTCTGCCTCTTCCGTCTGGGAGGCAAAGGCGCTTCCCCAGCGCAACGGCCGTAACGGCCGTGGGCTGTTTGAACTGTATTCTTGGTAGGCCCTTTCTTCATTCAGTCAACCAGTTCTGATTTCTTCAATATAACTGGGAACTCATCTTCAGCCAGCTTGGTAAAATGGACCTGATAGTAGTTCAAAAGAACAGCAGCAGGTGTCATTTCATAGAAAAAGAGGTGCAGGAGCTCATTAGCGTAACTCATTTGCATATGCCACCCCTCCTGACATCACCAGAAGTGTGTCAGAAGGCAACACCCATCACTCAGGATCCACTGGACTATTTTGGATTGCTAGCTATTGGGGGGGGGGGAGCAAGTGCAGATCTGTCCTCGCAGAGAAGGGAGAGCTTCTACCGGAATAAAACTTGGTCTTAAAGGTGCCACTGGACTGTTTTGGGCCAGGGGGGTTGCTCTGCAGCTTGCCTGGCTACTTCTTGCTCTGACGGAGGGCTGCTGGGAGCAGGGGGTGGGGCTTGTTGCATGTGCCTGCCCCCTGGGCTCTTTACTGCCGGAGCTCCACTCCTGTGCGCTCCTGCAGGAAATGACCCCTGAACAGCAGTAAAGGGCTGAGCAAGAGGGAAAAAGGTAAAGGTTCCCTTGCTCGAAAGCCAGTCAAATCTGACTCTTGGGTTGCAGTGCTCATCTCCATTTCAAAGCCAAAGAGCCAGCGCTGTCCGAAGACGTTTCTGTGGTCATGTGGCCGGCATGACTAAACACCAAGGCACACGGAACGCTGTTACCTTCCCACCGAAGTGGTACCTATTTATCTACTTGCAATTTCTTGCTTTCAAATTGCTAGGTTGGCAGGAGCTGGAACTAGAGACGGGAGCTCACCCCATCATGCAACACCCAGGTCTCGAACTGCTGAACTACCGACCTTCCATAGCCTGCAGTTCAGTGTCTTAACCACTTGAGCCACCGCAGCAAGAGGAAAGCTATTTAACAAATTACGGTTGGGGCTCAACCCCTTCTCACAGCCTGCCATGGGACTATGTCTCAGAACAGACTGAGTTTTGATCTTGGAAATTCTTGTCAAGAGGCTGGCTGCCATGCTTGAAATATAATGTTCATTCTAAAGATAGCTGCATGCTCAGCTAACTAGGAAACAGAACAAATTTAGGAGAATGGAGAATATTTTGTTGGACTATAGACTCCTTTTTACGATTGGATAAGAAAGAAATACAAAGATATGAACTTTTTAAATAATATAATATGAAAAAAAGTCTTTATGAATTTTCAAAATTTCACAATCCATCTTTTTGTAGTGTGAAATGATATGTGGAGAAGAGGTATATGCAGAAGACTTATTACTTTGTTTCCCCTTTTCCCCTTACCCTGTTTATCTATAAAATCCAATAAAGTGAATCATAAAAAAGGAAACATTAGAACAAATTTAGAGTCCAGTGGGACCTTTAAGACCAGTAAAGGTTTATTCAAGGTATGAGCTTTCGCGTGCATGCACGTTTTTTCACCTGGAGAGGAGATGACTGAGAGGTGATAGGATAACTATCTTCAAGTACTTGAATGCCTGTCATATAGAGGGTGGTGCGGATTTGTTTTCTGTGGCTCCAGGTCAGACCAGAACCAATGGGTTGAAATTAAATCAGAAGAGTTTTTGGCTAAACATTAAGAAGAACTTCCTGACAGAGCAGTTGCTCAGTGGAACAGGCTTCCTCGGGAGGTGGTGGGCTCTCCTTTGGAGGTTTTCAAACAGAGCCTAGATGGCCATCTGACAGCAATGCGGATTGTATGAACTTAGGCAGTTCATGAGAGGGATGGCAGGAAGGGTTGCCTCAGTGTTTAGTTCTTGTGGCCCTCTCTTACATGCCCAGGGAAATGCTGATTGCCACTTTGGGGTCAGGAAGCAATTTTTCTCCAGACCAGTTTGGCCAGGGATCCTGGATGTCTTTTGTCATCTTCTGGGCATGGAACAGTGGTGACTGTGGATGTGGAGGGAGAGGTATTTGTGAATTTCCTGCACTGTTCATGGGGGTTGAACTAGATGACCCTGGAGGTCCTTTCCAACTCTATGATTCTATTACCTTGAATAAAACTTTGTTGGTCTTAAAGGTGCCACTGGTCTCTAAATTTGTTCTACTGCTTCAAACAAACCCAGATGACCATCTGGAACTAACTGGGGAACAGTTTACACTTTCTACAGGTCAGTAGTAATTTTTTGTCAATTTTTGTCAGGAATAGAGAGCATTCTACAGCTGAAATAACTACTTCAACCCTTGCCTGTGGTTAGGGTTGCCAGTTCCGGGTTGGGAAATATCTGGAGATTTTGGAGACGGAGCCTGAGGAGAGCAGGTTTTTGGGATGGGAAGGACTTCAATGGCATATAATACCATAGAGGCCACCTTTCAAAGTGGCAATTTTCTCCTGATGAACTGATCTCTGTCACTTGGAAATCAGTTTTAATTCCAGGAGATCTTCAGCCACACCTGAGGTGGAAGTATGTGTAGAACCAGGGCTTTTTTTTGCAGAAAAAGCCCAGCAGGAACTCATTAGCATAATAGGCCACACCCAACATCAGACACTCATTAGCATATTAGGCCACACACTTGACAGCACAGCACATTAGCATATTAGGCCGCACTCCCATGCTACCAGAAGTGTGGTCATCCAGCCACGCCCACCTTTTGCTTCTTATTCTGTTTACCTTGTTGTCAAAACCCAGAGGGTTTTTTTGTAGCAGGAATTCCTTTGCATGTTAGGCCACACACCCCTAGTGTAGCCAATTCTAATGTGTTTCTGCTGTTGGGTGTGGCCTATTATGCTAATGAGTTCCTGCTGGGTGTGGCCAACTCAGGAGCCAGCCGGAACTCCGTTCCTGTGCGTTCCTGCCCCAAAATAGCCCTGTGTAGAACCAAAAGACTAGGTGAGCTTTATAATTTGAATGGATGGAAGTAAGAATGCCAGAAACCTGTTTAAAAGTCTCTAATAGCTGGCCTTCAGTCTTTAAAAGTTGATTAATATAACAACCGTAAAAGTGAACACTATGAAAGCTGGTTAAAACTGATTGTGTGGCAAGCCTAAGGATTTTCTGTTTTCTTATAAAGCTGCTCCGTTTTCTGTCCAAGGTACCAAGACACACAGAAAAGTCACTTTCTAGAAGAAACTCTCTCTGACTGAGAGACTAACAGATACTGAAGAACAGCTCCTCATTTCTAAAGCAAACTTTGAATCTAAAGCTCTCCATGATTCAAGAAGCCAAGAATCTATAAAAGGATGGAGTGACTGAAGTTCTGATGTGTCTTGGGCCTGAAAGGCAGAGCCTGAAGGCAGGGGAGATTACATAATAGGCAATGTCTCAAAGCAGACATATGAGTGAAGTTGATTTTTAATATTTCAGCAACCAACCTTGTGCCTTACTGTAGGTAGGGTGAGTCATAGGAGAATACTGGTTATAACGATCATATGTGTGGAGGTTGGAAAATGTTTCCATATATTCTGGAACACGCTGTATTTTCCCTGCCAAATTTCTTTTTGCTTTCTCCCTTTGCCTCCCATTTGTATGGGAGTGAGATTTATTTTGATTCATTGTTTTCTCTTTGTTTTTTTGTTTTTTAATAGAGAGACCAGATGGAAATGTGTATATTTATTGTACAGGAAGTCTCAGAGAGCTTTGCTGTGGTCTGCCATAATAATATATTGCTCTGTATTCTTGGTGCTGGGGGGGGGGGGAACTGTGGGAGGGCTTCTAGTGCCCTGGCCCCACTGGTGGACCTCAACACCTGATATTTTTGGCCACTGTGTGAAAAGAGTGTTCAACTGGATGGGCCATTGGCCTGATCCAGCACTGGCTTCTCTTATGTTCCTATTCTTATGTTCTTTGTGGTTCCTTTCTTGGATGTTTTGTCCAGATTTATCCCTGCACTTCAGCCTAAATTTGAGGGCAGTTAAGGAATGGACAGACTGATATCATCCCTAGGGTTGCCAATCTCCAGATGGCAGCTGGAGATCTCCCGGAATTACAACTGGTCTCCAGAAAACAGAGATCACCAATCACATTTCACAATAGTGCTGTGTTGTACATGTTGTTGATTATGGGTTGAAAACTATGGAAGATTTCTGCATGTACAAACGCCCCTTGTGCAAGTAGAAGCACTAAAACGACTCCTTGCTGTCTGTTTGCATGCAGTGAGCTGTTGCACCCCCACGACCTTTTCTGTATATGTAAGACATAGCACGAGGTATTTCCCCCCCTGATACTAAACTAAATTAACCAAGCCAAAATGAAATGAAATCCTTGTGCATTCCATTGTTCCATATGCACATTATTATTTTGTTAAATCGTATATGAAAGTGTTAGCTGTATGCTGTTGCAGCCATTGCACTACTACTTGCACAGGTGGACCTGTGGTAATTACATTCTGCTTGTGGCTCAAGTGGTTAAGACGCTGAACTGCAGGCTGTGGAAGGTCAGTAGTTCAGCAGTTCGAGACCCGAGTGTGCCGCATGACGGAGTGAGCTCCCGTCTCTAGTTCCAGCTCCTGCCAACCTAGCAGTTCGAAAGCAAGAAATTTTAAGTAGATAAATAGGTACCACTTTGGTGGGAAGGTAACAGCGTTCCGTGTGCCTTGGTGTTTAGTCATGCCGGCCACATGACCACGGAAACGTCTTGGGACAGCGCTGGCTCTTAAGCTTTGAAACGGAGATGAGCACCACAACCCTAGAGTCGGACTCGACTGGCTTTCGAGCAAGGGAACCTTTACCTTTACCTGTGCATCACTGAACCCAACCTGTTACTTACTTTCAGTGCAATCCAGGCAAATGTATATTCCCACTAATTTTAATGGGAGCATTAAGCATGCACTTCTGTCTTTCTTATATTGAAATCAGTTTACCCCAAAGGTAAACTTTGACTGCTCAGTGCCTAGGATTGCCAGTTCTGATTTGAGAAAATCAGAGAAATTCCTGGAGATTCAGGTGGTGTTGCTTGAGGAGAGTGGAATTTGAGGCAGGGAGGGAACTTGGCAGGGGCATGAGGCCACAGAGTTCACCCTCCAAAGCTGCAGGTTCCTCAGGGAAACTGATCTCTGGAGATCAGTTGTAATTCCAGAAGAACTCCAGTTGGTATCCCTATCAGTGCCCTGAATATTTTTATCCTGCTTTTCTAAGCAAATTCAGGATTAAGGATTTGTATTGTAAGTGCCTGTGAAGGGTAATCCATTTAAAAATCAAAAATTGAACAGTTTGCAAGTGTCCTTCACTCTGGATGGCCAAGGCTAGACTGATCTTGTCAGATTTAATACAGGGGTCGTTTTGTAGAAAAAGAGCTAGGGGAACTCATTAGCACAACTCATTAGCATATGCCACACCCCTGACATCACCGGAAGTGTGTCATAAGGCCACACCCCCTGACATCACTGGAAGTGTGTCATAAGGCCACACACCCTGCCCCCAACGGTCCCGGCCGCCAGCGGCAGCCTTGCAGCTCCACTGCCGAGCTCCATGAGGGGCCCGGCGTTGGACCTGCAAGGCCGGCGGGAGTGCAAGGAAGCCCCGCGAAGGCCCTCCCTGGCCCCAGGCAGGCAGGGGTGGGGAGAGGCAGGGAGGAAGCATCTTACCCTCCCTCTCCTCCTGCCTCCTCCTGGCTGAATGAGGGCCGGAAGCGGGGCGGCTAGAAGCAGGGGGCAGGGCTTCGTCATGTGCCCCGCCCCCCGTACCTCACCCGGGGGAACTGCAATCCCCCGTGATCCCCCCCCGAAATGACCTCTGGATTTCAAAGGGTCAACCCTGGTTAGTTCCTGGGTGGGCGGCACCAAGGACATCCAGGAGGGTTGCTAAACAGAGGAAGGCAACGTCAAACAACTTCTGAACATCTCACATCTTGCAAATGTGGCACTGACAGGAGAATGACGATTAAATTGACATCTTAATTTGATTTGATTTTATAATTTTACCTTTTTGTTTTTTATAAGTTTGACTATTAAAGGCCTTTGTTCTGTTTCTTTTCTCTAGTTAAAGTGTAAGCTAGGTCTGAGCAAGCAAGACAAGTAAAAATTCTTCTCTTATCTATGTTGTTGACTGAAGCAGCCATCTGGAGTTGCTAATGGGCCTTGAATATAATGTTAATAGGGTGAGGGAGGATGGGACTGGAAATGAACAGACTCACATAGACTCTTGTCTTACTTCTGGTGAAAAGTTCATGTGTTCTGCCTTTGCTTTGATATAAAGTTCCAAGGAGTCTGGGTGAGAAGGTAATTCTTACTCCTTATCTAAGGATGATACTTTTTGCTTGGTTATGGCAAGTCTTTGGTTATGGATAAAGAAGACCTCTTTGTTCTGTGTCAAGTAAACAATTAAGATACAATGTAACTGTACCCCTTATTAGATTTGACCAATGAATGTAGGCCAAATAAAATGAGGCATTTTTTTTCCTGTAACCAATTAATATTTCTTTATGATGTTACTTTTTCTTATGTCATTCTGGGTATAGCACCTTATGTTCTTCCTTGTTAAGATTAGAAAGCAGTTGGATTTTGCGGGCAATTTATAGCTTAGCACTGTTTTCCTGTTTACTGCAATAAATATTTAATAATTCTTCTTCACGTCCGGTCTTTGGTGCTTTGAACTATGGTGGCGTCTCTGGGTTCCTCCGAGAGATGTGTGCCATGAATCGGGGATTAGGAGGGAGCATGATGGTGCACGCTCCCCTATGAAGCCCATAGGCAATGGGCTTCTAGCCAGGGGGCTTTGGAGAGCCCTACCTCTGGCTGGTAGCTGGTACAGGGGGGCTACTCTCTGTCCTGAAGGTCCTACCCTGATTCCCAGTACTGGACTAGAAGCGACCACTGGAACAAGCATTTGGAGGTTTAGTGATTTTCTCTGCCTGCCGTGATACCAGGGGCCGTTTTAGGACCTGGCTGGATCGATTCAAGGATTGATGAGTGAGTTGTCGTTGAAATGAGACACTAAAGCCTAGAAGTGAAGTCCCTCCACTACAAGCATACAAACGAAGGGGGGGAGGGGACGCCCTATCTCCCAATGTTTTAAGCCAATGCAAAAGCAAGGAGGGAGGGACTGATCAAACTGTGGCGATGGGCTGTACCAGAGAGCTTTTCTAAAAGAAAGCAGAGCGTTTAAACAGACCTTAGAGACTTTGGCATTCTTTCTTGGCTGATGTAAACATCCCCAAAAGATGGCAACGAGAGGTGAAGAGGGAGGCGGGACCAATGTTGTCTTCAGAAAGGAGACAGCGGAAAGTTAGGTTGTGACCTAACCACAGACTTTTGGCTGATGTAAACATCCCCAAAAGATGGCAACGAGAGGTGAAGAGGGAGGCGGGACCAATGTTGTCTTCAGAAAGGAGACAGCGGAAAGTTAGGTTGTGACCTAACCACAGACTTTTGGCTGATGTAAACATCCCCAAAAGATGGCGACGAGAGGTGAAGAGGGAGGCGGGATCAATGCTTTCTTCAGAAAGGAGGACAGTGGAAAGTTAGGTTGTGACCTAACCACAGACTCTGTCTTTAAAGTAACTGAGGGCCCTCTGGTGGCTAAAGTGAGAAGCGATCTGGATCTGTACTAAAAGCAGCTACACTTTTAAAGGGACAGTATGTGGATCATAAAGATATATGAATGGCAAGGAGATTCTAAGTTTACTTTTTTGTGGCTGGACTGGCAAGCTAATCAAAAAGCGGTTTCTTTGGAGTAAAGGGTTCGCTACCCTTATATGATCTGCTTGCTAAGAGAAAGGTTAGAATCTCCAATGAGTGTGTTGTAATTGCAACAAAAGGAAAGACTCTTTTGATCTAAGGAAGCAAAGATCTCCCAGGAAAAAAGGAACTTGGTTCATATCATGAACGGACAGATCCGGACTTATAGAAACTAAAAGATAATTGAAGAAAGAAGATACATCGAAGACGGAAAAAGAAAAACGTGTTGTAATGTTCTTACTGAGGGAACATTGGTTTTAAAAGATGCCTAGGGGAGGGGAGTAAAGTGTGGTGATGCTAAACTTTTCTTAAGGGCTGTAATTATTGTGTTATAGCTTTGGAACTACTCTCTGTTCAGTCAGATAAGCAGGTTTTGTCAACAGAAGTGATGATTGGCGGGCAGTCTTCATGTTTGAAAGCAAATGTATAAGAGTAATAACTATGTTTTAAGCATTGTATAACCTCCATTATTGGGTTTTTAGTTAGGTTTTCTTTACTTTTCCCTATAGATTGTAGATTTTCTCTGCCCAATTTCTGTTGTAGTTTTATAGAAATGCAAATAAAAAATCCCCCCCTCGGGGAGATTAAATAATAATAATAATTCTTCTTCACTTCCCTCATGTTGTTCTTAAGTGGGCCTGGGGACACACGAGCCACATAAGAACATAAGAATTGGATCAGGCCAAAGGCCCATCCAGTACAACACTCTGTGTCACACAGTGGAAGCGATTTGTGGAACACAAACCCTATGGGATCACCATAAGTTGGCTGTGCCTTGATGATGCTTGGTGTCTGTTTCCAGGTTAACTTTCACAAAGTACACATTTCTGATGCTAGTTTGCTGGTTACTCACATATACCTTGTTAGGTGACAATTAGGATTGGGAAATTCCTGGAAATCTGGGGTCAGTGCCTGGGAAGGACAGAGTTCGGGAAGGAGAGAGAGCTCATTGGGGATGTGATGGCCTAAATTCCATCCCCTGATGTTCCCATTTCTTCCAGGTGAACTGATCTCTGTGGTCTGGAGATCAGTGGTAACACCAAGAGAACTTCCTGCCCCATCTGGAGGTTGGCATCCATATTGCCAATCAAGTTATACTAGTAAGCAGCAGGTTTCCCCTCCTCTGTCATTTGTTAATACTTTATCTTTGATTGCCAGCAGTTGGGAAAGTGTTATCTGCCTTCTCTCCCCACTGCAATCATTATCCTTAAATTAGATCAAATTAATTGGAGAAAATCTATTCAATTGTTGTGTTTTTTTTAAAAAAATGTTTTCAGTGTGAATAATGACTGTATTTTCATAATTTTGCTTGAAGCCTGCATTTCATTTCACTTTTGACTCTTTTTATTAAAAGATGTTACTGAATTCTGGAGGTGAAACACTAAAATCCATCAGGGTATTCCCTGAAGTAATAGCATATGGAGCCCAAATCCGAGCAGCTGACTGATATTTATTTAAAAACTTTCTGTGGAACTAATCCATTATACATGCTTCCAGATCTTTTTTTTTTTAATTGGTCTTTTGATTTCTCTCCAGCAGCGTGCAATATTATTTAAAGCAAAATAAACGACCTGACTGTCATGCAAAGCCTCTTTATGATGAGTTACTAAATAACCGGCTGCTGTTACATGTACTTAAACATTTAAAGTTTTGCAAAAATATATATATTCATAAACGAATAAAGCATGCAATATAAAGCGTGTTTAAAGCTTAATTGTACACATGTTTACTCCAAAGTGATAGGCAGTCTCCCCATGGCTTGAATTGTAATTAGCTTGGCAGGGGGCATCTGTGAATGTCTAAAAAAGAAGTCACTTTTCAGAAAGAATTCTGTATGGCCTCACTTTTCTGTGCATGCACCTTCTCACAAGGCTGTCTAGGATCTGTACTCTGGGTGAAGGAGGAGGAGGAGGAATAATAATAGTTTATATCCATCTTTTCTCTTCCCCAAGGAGTCTCAAGGGTGCAGGAAGTATATAGTTTGCCAATGTTGCTACAGCTGTTGAATACTGAGGTAAGATCTGCATGTTAGCCTCATGTTTTTTGTCCTCATGGGGCAGCAGCCTGCACTACTTGCATGGCCTGCACTGCCCTATCCCACTATATCTCCAGGCCCCAATAAAGTATACCTTGCCCTATTTCCATGCCGGGGATAAGTGATGTATGCCTTTACAGCGAGAAGGCTACTCTACTCTAAGGGCCTTTACAGTGTGTACTTGTGTGCTGTATTCACAGAAACAAAAAGCAAGCATAGGATTGCCAGCTGTTGGCCATCAGCCATCAGCTGGCAACTAGTGAGAGATGGAGAGGGCAGGGGGAGGGATGATGTTATGCTGATGATGTGATGTCATTTCCAACAAACACCCAGAAGTGATGTCACTTCAATGATTTATCATCTTCTGGGTGTAGAACAGTGGTCATTATGGGTGTGGGGGGAGGTATTTGTGAATTTCCTGTGTTGTGCAGGGGGTTGGACCAGATGACCCTGGAGATCCCTTCCAACTCTTTGATTTTATGATTCTATGCAATGCTGATTTAACGCTCAAGTATTGGACAACTATGTGGTTAAAGCATAAAGTTTTGTCCAAATCCTAGAATATCATATCAATGATTTTCTATCACTATTGGGTATTTGCTGCTAGTGATGCTGAGCCACTGGATCAGTGTTGGCTTTCTGCAACTTCCCCCTCCCCCCACCACCTTACTGAGTGGCAATGGGCAGCAAAGAAGGTGGCCAGGAGGTATCTTGCTGAAGCAGGAGACCTGGTCTCCCTAATCAGAGCCCTGTCAGTTAGGGATGGGAGGTCTGAGTTATGGCCCCTCAAAGAAGATGCTCCCATGAAAGTGCTTTTGGGGAAAATGTCAGATGCAAGTGTGTAGAATCAACCCCTTGCAAGCCACACACACCAAACACACAGGGAACCTTACCCTGCTTTTGGAATTTTGATGAACATTTTGATTCAGTGGAGACTGTTTGGAAATGTATCCATTCATCATGAACCACCATGAACCACTTTGAAGTTCATGGAAAGTTTGCGATGGTTGACCTGCCACAAACTTCAGTTTGTGAACAATGGACTGCCCAAAAATCATCACAAACTTTAGCTCCTGAGCCAGTTTGTGCCCGTCCCTACTGTCAGTAAGATCTAGGCCACAGAGGTTATCACTACCACATTTCAGTCCCAGGTATCTTGTATGCATTCTTCCAAATATGAGTGACCCACTCACATTCAAAACACAAGATACTTGTTTAGAACATGTATGCTGCTACTACCTCCCAGTGGTACATTGCCTTGCTCCCCAGTGCAAACCTGCCTGTGGTAGTTTATATTCCTTTGTAGCCCTGCAAGTGTTATGTCTTAGGAGCAAACAATATTCATTTATTGGTAAAGGGATTCTCTCAGGAACAACCATGCAGGTCTTTGTGGCCTATAGCTGTGCATGCTCTGTCAATATCTATTCTCCCCTTATCTGCATGCCCTCATCCTTCTTTCTACTTCTTATCACACTAAAGTGTGGTAGAATATCAGGGGGGGGGAATGGAAGAAATGTTACAAGCTATGTGTATGCATGCAGGCTTCCACAGATGTTATATAGTGCTATGTGCTTAGCTCTATGCATATAAGATTGTTTCAGCTATTTTAATATTTTTGGTGGTCTCTGTAATACAGTTTGCCCTTCCGCAAGCAGTTGGCCTTTCTTTTCCTCCCCCTCCCCCACTTTCCTTAATGCCTTAATCTGCTTGGCTGTCTGCCTATCACCTGTCTTTTCCTCCTCCATCTCATGTATAAACACCTTATGTTGTAACAATATCAGCAGAGTTGATTTTAATTAGATTTTATTTAATCTACTGTGGGACTTCAGTTCCTGATTCTGTTCATCTCCTCATGGGGACAGCAATTTGCCAGCCTCTGCCAGCTGCAGAGCTAAGGCCTTCCACTTTCTAGCTTGAAAGCAGATGGGCAACAACAATAGCTCTTTTCCAAAAAGTTCATCTTTTGCAGCCTGATTTACTAAGGATGGATTCACATCATCAAATTGGGTTTTCTCCCAACAAAATGTTAAGCTGCTGCTGCTGCTGCCGCTACTACTACTACTACTACTTCTTCTTCTTCTTCTTCTTCTTCTTCTTCTTCTTCTTCTTCTTCTTCTTCTTCTTCTTCTTCTTCTTCTTCTTCTTCTTCTTCTTCTTCTTCTTCTTCTTCTTCACAGCAATTAGGATAGAACTACACATTCCACTGCAAATTGTACTCCTTCATTGCAGCAGAGTGCAGTCCAGGTTTCCCTACCCATATTTGCTCTAGTATCACTTTCTGTTTGCAGAATATCTATGCACAGACCAGTTTATATAAGGTTCAACTAGGATTGCCAGGTCCCTTGGACCTACCGATGGGGGATGGGGTGTGTGAACTTACCGGGAACTCTATGGTAGAATTAGCTTCCAGGTCACATAGGCACATCCCATTTATTTCTGGCTTCTTCCTGTTTTTTTTGGGGGGGGGTATTGGGGCACCCGAGGAGCACCTGAAACCGGGGGACCCCCACCCATACTGGGAGGTCTGGCATTGCTAGGTTCAACCCATGTTTCAATCATGGAAGTAATCCTCAATCCCAGAGAAGAAATGACAATGTCTGACTATGCCAATCCTTGCTAAGAAAAAGAACATGCCATTGTCACAGCTGATTTATAGTGACCCCATCCAAGGGGGTGTCAAGGCAAGAGATGAATAGAGGTGGTTTGCCATTGCCTTCGTCTGCACAGCAACCCCAGACTTCTTCGGTGGTCTCCAAGTACTAACCATGGCCTACCTTGCTTAGCTCCCAAGCTCTGATGAATTTAGGTCAAACTGGCCTATTTTGGCTGTTAATCCATGCTAAAGGTTGTTTTACTTCCCTCACTGTCAGTGACCTTTGGTCTTCCTGATGCCCTGTGCCACCCAATCATTACTTCATCATAATTGCAATCCTGGCATGAAAAATATGGTCATGAAAGTCAGGAAGTGGATAGTATACAAGTCCTGTACGTAATGGGCTCTCGATGTTTTATTATTAAACCCCTCTGTCTCCATTTACTTATTCATTTCAAAAGAGTGTTAACATTTAAGTGGAGCCACTTATGACTAGGAAAAAAAACTGCACAATGAGAAATATGTGTTTCAGCCTAATGGCTGTTGGATTCTTAGACCTTTAGGGTATCCAGATAGGTAAGGCTCTAATTGTACAGTATGTTTTTCCCCAAGAACATCTCTATGTCGGCTCAAGAGATGTGTTCTGGAATTCTGCACTTCTCAAGTGCAGGGGAGCCTAATTTGGACTGAGTCCACAATGTGTCACGAGAAGGGGCATAGACCCCCTCCCCCATGTTTCCAACTGGAAACAGTGCAGAGGAGGCACTATTTGCTCTTTCAAAAGCAGAATGCATACATACTGTACATGCTGGTACATACTGAGCCCCACAATGAGATAAATAGTAACTTCTGTGGACTGCTTCAAGTTGAAAAAAACAGTACAACAGGGAAGGTCTGAGCTCCTTATTCCTGCACATCACAGTTCTGATCTGAATCAGGTGTATGTGCACCAGGGAAATGTAGAACTCCAGAAAAGGTCCACGGCTAACTTTGGGATGTCCCAAGGGAAAATGTAATTTTGCTTGTCTGGTTGCAGTTAGTAGAATATAAATGGACCATTTAGTACCTGATTTCCATTCCTCTAGGTTGTATCCATTTATTAAGAAATGCAAACAAAGAAGGATATTGTTTCTTTGTAGTACTGGAGCTATGTTCTACAGAGAACACAGCATTGCCGTTGAAAATGGTAGCCCTCTGTTGTTATTTTTTCCTCTTTTGTTACATCTAGTTTCATTTACCCTGCATACCAGTGTGTGTGTTTTCCCTGCCTCTACCCTAGTGGTTGGCTGGAAGGCAAAGGAAAATGCATATTGTAAATTGATATTGGGGGAGGGGAAGGAAACTTAACATGAGTATTCTGTTTCACAGGCAGGGGTCATTTGGGGGGGACGCGGGGGGGCGCCATCCCCCCGGGGGAGGTGCGGGAGGGCGGGGCCTGGAGCTCCCTGCTGGTGCCTGCTGGAGGTCGCCGCCGGCTGTGGGGAGGACACACTTCCGGTGATGTCAGGGGGTGTGGCATATGCTATTGAGTTATGCTAATGAGTCCCCCTAGCTCTTTTTCTACGAAATGACCCCTGTACAGGCATCCCACTCCCCCCTTTTGTCATGTAATATTTTTTTTGGACTTCTATCCACTGATTACTTGTGAATAACAAACACAGCTCAGCAGATTGACGCTATATTGTGAATGGATCCAATGTGTCTTCACTTCTCTAGCAATTAGCTTGCTTAGGAACAAAAAGTCGCCTGATCCTGACATTCCCATTTGAGCCTGGATTCATACAACAAGGTATTACTACCTTCTGAAATTGTACAGCTGAAAGGAATCCTTATAAAATGCATGATTTTAGCCTAAGGACATTTTTATGTCAGTGTGTGATAGCTGTTTTTATTTGCAATAATTTAACTGTAAGGAGTGAACATGTAGGGTAAATAAGTCTTATTCTACCTGGAACTAGATTCCTGTCAACATCTATAGAATGACATATGTAGTAAATGAAATTTCTAAACAGAGCTGTCTTGTGATGTTGGAGTGCAGGAACTCATTGCAGTGTAAGAGGCTGTGCCTATAATTCTGTATGTCCTTATTTGGGAGTAAGCCCATTGAAGTTATTTCCCACTAAACATGCATAAACTCAAGGGGTGCACACAGGAATATTTGGATTTGCGTTCAGCTTCTATTTTCCTGCAAACATTTTATTTAGATTCTTTAATCTTTTTGTGTCACAACGTGGTGTGGTGTTTTGATTGTCAGGCTAGGATCTTGGAGACCCATAGGGGTGTCAGCCTCCCGATGGGTCCTGGGGTTCCCCCAGCATTACAGCTCATATCCAGCCTACAGATATCAGTTCCCCTGGAGAAAATGAATGCTTTGGAGGGTGGTCTCTATGGCATTGTACCCACTGAGGTCCCTGCCCTCCCAAGGCTCCATCCCCAAATCTCCAGCAGTTTCCCAACCTGGATCTGGCAACCCAACCCCATTGATGACCTGGCAACCCTAGAGACCCAGGCTCAAATCTGACCAACTTTGCCACAGAAGCTCGTGGGGAGGGTGGGGTATCAATTGAATTAATAAATAAAAATTACCTACCCTTCTCCCTTAAAGAACTCAAGCTTGCTGGGAGACCTTGGACCAGTTCCTCTTAGACTAACCAATTTCGCAGGTGGCTGTTGCGAGGCTAAAATGATGAAGAATGGTGTTGTAAGCTTCTTTGGGTCTCAACTGGGAAGAAAAGTATAGGTATCTAAGTAGACAAACAAGTCTGGGTTCATTAATCAATTTGGTCACATTTCCACTGCTTTCATCAGGACCCACATGTAACCCTCTCCTCTCATGTACCTATTAGTATGAAACAAGGGGGGGACCCGCGATACTCGCGGGGGGGAGGGAGGCAGAGGAGGAAGCAGCAGGAGGAGGTAAGTACCCCCCCATCCTGCTGGTTCCCCCCTGTCCTCCACCCCCCTCCATCTCCCCCCATTGCC
>NW_015165237.1:762632-790386 GCF_001447785.1 Gekko japonicus | reverse complement strand
GCCGCTCGCCCCTCGCTGTTTTCTGTCTGATCCCGCCGCTGCACATCTATTTTGATGTGGCTCAGAAAAGCCACACTTTGGCCATGCCTTTCCCCCCCGTGTGACCGGGGCCATGGATAGGGATATATAGATTTAATAGACTTTAAATCAGAATATGCATATGCTTATTTTTTTCTGGTTTTATAGATTTTGATATTGAGTCTATTAGGATTTAGGGATCCTTCTCTGTAGGTTAAAGTGTACTTTGAGCTGATGCTGGCAAACGGAAAGTAAATATTCTTTCTTATCAAGTTTCTTGGCTGGAAAAGCTCAGATGTCTGGCAGTTCTAATAAACGTTAAGAATAGCATTAATGGGAGAAGAGAGGATGGGCTTTTTAATAGGGGTATTTACTCAAATTTTACTCAAAGTACAGAATTCATGTCTTTAGTTGTTTAGGGTAGAAGCTCTAAAGTGTCTGTGTCAGGGAGGACTTGAGTCCCTTATCTGGAAACAACATTTTTTGCCTGTGTATAGAGAGTCCTTAGTTAAAGTTAAAGATCAGGTTAAGTAAACATTTAATATATAATGTAGTCACACCTTTTGCTGTAATTGACCAATGAATGTATGTCTTCTCAAATTATGCTCTACCATTTGTAACCCATTATGACTTTTGTATGTTATTCTTTGCTTATGTAATTTTCGGTATAAAACTTAATGTACTTCCTCATATTGTTCAGAAAGCAGTCAATTTTAGACAGGTAGTCTTGACCTAATAACTGTTTTCCATATTTATAGCAATAAATATCCAAAGAACTCCCCCCCCCACTCCTCACTTGGACCTCTCTTGTGTGCTCTTTTCAGGCTTGGGAGCATACGAGCCACATTTGTGGAATAGTTGAAAACTGCCAGTCTAGCCAAACAGAAAAGGATTATCGCTCCTAGAAAGAGGAGGATATTTCTTGTCTAGTTATCCAGATGGTTCAACTCAGAAGGGACCCCCAGTTTGTGTGAAAAGGGGAACAGTCTTAGACTCCTTAAGAGTTAAAAGGGAAAGTTGTAATCCCAGGAAACTAGGATAGTTTTATGAAACTTAATGAAGAAAGAAACATTGTTGCTAAAAGAAATCTCCAAGACAAACCTCTCACAGTTAAGAACTGAATCTCTAAGAATACACACTGTTGCCTGTTCAAAATATTATAGTTTGTTTAAACAATAACAGTTACCTCAACGTGTTGTCCCTAAGGGTGTGCAGGGGTGTGTGTGTCATTTTTTTTAAATTCAGGTATAATAAAGCTGGATTTTTTGGGGATTCCCAAATATACCTGAATACCAATACTGGTATTCTACTGGTACCCAAAAAATTTCAGTATCCCCCAAAATTTTGGCTCCATTATATCCTATGGGGCCTTTGTAGTCAATGCAAAAATCTTCTAACAAGTATTCAGGGGGCTGGGGGGAGGCAGGTTGATTTAGAGGCACCAAATTTGTACTGTAGCTGCTGGAGCCTCTCCCCAAAATACCCCCCAAGTTTGGAAAATATTGGACCAGGGGGTCCAATTCTAGGGGCATCCAACGAGGGTGCCCCCAATCCTCCATTGTTTTCTATGGGGATGGGTAAAAGGTAGGCAGCAGTGTCTCCCAGAGAAAGCCAGGGAATTTTTTTTTGGGGGGGTTGGCATTCAGTATTCGGCAGCCAAATCAGTTCAGGAGATATGATGCGGTATGCCAAATACCCGAAAAATGCCAAAAAAAGTCCCACCCCCCTGTTAGGCTTTAGCAAATGCACATCCCTAGTTGTCCCCTGCCCTATTCCTAACTCAACTGTGCCTGTTCAGTAAAATCAACCTTTCTGTTTGAATTTTTCATGTCAAGTGCTATTTCCAAAGGGATTTATAAGAGGAATCCTGTTTAGTTACAATAAATATCTGGCCTGGGCAAAAGCCAAATAACTTCTCTATCACAGCGTGGGACACACAGAAAGTTATTATTTTATAATTCAAATACACTATTAAGAGGCTGCTCAGTCAGAGTGGGGAACAGCATTTTGGTGGGAAAATCTGCCTCACAGAGAAGAAGCAGGGGTCCATCATAGGTGCCGTCCCCAAAAATGTGAGCCACCAATGTGATTGGGGAAAACACTGCTCACAAATGCCAATTATACAGCACAAAGATGGACTAAGTGTTCTGGTTGACTGGTGTGCCTAGCTGTAGCTGCTGAGACAGTCTGTGGTCTATAATCTCCCCCCCAGGAGGGGAACTGGAAAGTGAATGCCAAGTACAGCTACAACCAACCATCATGGCACTACTAGAAAAATAACCTGGCCCCTTGACTTGTGTCTGAACATTACAGAAAATTTTATTTGGATTAGGAACATTTCTGAATTCAATGGAAAAAGCATGCTCAGCTTCAAACTGGATTAACCTGTCATTGAAATGCCTGGACCAAGCAATGAAATGTTTGCCTCTAAAATGAGAACCCGAACATAAAACTATAGGGTAAAGGGAATCTGAGTTTATCTTCACTCCTCACTGTGAAGGTATCCTCAAAATAATCAGAGATATTCATAACAAGCCACGCTGTAGATCAACAGCCACAAGCCTGCCCTGTTATAAGCCTATCTCCAAAACCACCTAGCCAGGTCAGTGTTAGAAAAAGAGAAATGCATCAAGTTGATTTCCTGTAATGCAGAAATATCAATATCCTAAAAATGCTTAGTATGAATATTGATTGTCAGGTGTTCTATGTGTGAATGGGTAAATTTTGTGGCATAGTTTTACTTGCTGTCTTATTTGGTCTTGCTGTGATTCTCTTCTAAACATTGAGTTCTTTTTAAGTGGTCACATTTTTATCCGTACTCTTAGGGGACAAATTACACTCTACTTGTGCATGCAGTCCACCTGTTTAAAATCATCTGTGCATGCCCCCCCCCCCGTTCTTGGTGAACAGAAGTATTTAATGCCACTAAATCTGTCACCTACTAAGAGAAAGTCAACCCCCTGGAGGGGTCTTGTTGAAGCACATTTGCAGCTCTTTAATATCAAATTTAGAATCTGGTTCCTCCGAGAATGCTGCTGGGAGATTTTTATAATGGTACATTACCCCATGCTGTAGAGCACCTTCAAGTGTAGCATACATGCTGAGATGACAGTAACATTTGGGCTTCTTGCAATCTTGTATTCAGTATTTTTACTGGCTGTTGCACAAACATTTATTTTCCTTTTGTTCCCCCCTCTCTAGATTTTAATAAGGTGCTTGGGGAATGATCTTTGAGAAGGCTAGTATTTTATTTTTTTGTAAAAATAAAATCAGTTGATGGATCTCAAAGCTATAATACGGACGTAAAGAATGAGTTGGGGAGGTTGGAGTGTTTTAATTTGAGAGGCCTGTGAATAATGTTTATATATAATGTATATATTCTGTCGGCTTCAGTTAAATTATATGGCTTTTAAATATGGGAGGAGGGAGGGAATGTTAACATTTACATATTATAATTCTTGTATTTACTCTGTTTTATTCTGTTTGTAGTAGTTATACCATGGCATATGCCTCTTGTTAGCCGCCCTGAGCCGCCCTGAGCCCGTTTGGGGAGGGTGGGATAAATAAATAAATAAATATAAATATTTTTGTATTTAACAATGTTGGAGCTGTGCTGTCTGTGTATTTCTAGTCCATCTTTAACAAGTTGTTGGTTTTTTTGTACTATTATACCCTGATAGCTGGCTTAATCATGAGGTTAGCTTATAATTTTCTATCTTAGTTGCATTACACTTCTATTAAAATCAATATCCAGTAATGATAATTGCTCTAACATAAGCTATATATTGAAAAAACTAGATCAAATTCCTGCCTCCTTTATTCAAAATATATTATAGTTAATTTGTACAATGGATTGATACTGTTGCATTCTATATATCCTATATATTAATTCTGTTTTGGAGCGGCAATGTTCAATGCTCTCCCAAATGAGTTGGGTGCCTTCGCTGCCAATCAGAAGGGGTCCCTAGGCATTGGCTGCATTGCCTGAGTCCCACCCACAGAGGCAGCACCCGCCAAAACTGACCTCAGAACACATTTTCTCCTCAGCAGATGCAGCCGTTTGCCAGCGCTCTGGAGAAGACCAGCCATGCAGAGCATTGCAGCAGTGGCAGCCCTGCTCCAGCAGGCAGGGTTTGTGCCGGGACAGGTGGGTAGCGTGGGGCCTCCCCTTCGGCAGGGTGGCATCCGTCTGCTGCCCATCTTCGCCCCAGCCCCAGTTGGCTTCTGACAATGCTGACAATGCTGGTAGGGCTCTGGGAGGGACGGGTGGCATGGGACCTCCCCTTCAGCAGGGCAGTGTCCATCTGCTCCCCGTCTTTACCCCCCCAGCTAGCTTTGAAGGGTGCTGGTAGGGCTCCAGAAGGGCTGGCTGGTGCCAGGGCATTAAAGCTTTTTTCACGTGGGGTGGGGGAGAAAGAGCCGCTCCTCTTACCATCTGCTGGGCCTGTGGCTGTGCAGCAGTGCCGAGTAGCCAAACAAGGTGCTTTATGGCCTTCCAAAGACCAGGGTGCTGGCTACGTCCAGGTTGTAGGGCTGAGCTGCCTGGAGGTAGCAGCAGCCGAGGGCCAGGAGCAGCTATGTTATCCCCACTGAGGAGAACAAGCAGCAGCTGATGCCTTCCTTCAGCTCCTTTGCCAGTGCCCTTATCCCTTTGCAAAGCAGCCTGTCTCCATACTTCCCCCCCAGCATGCTGCCCTGTCACAAGCAGTCATGAGTAGAAGACTGCTGATCATTGAAATGGTTATCTTCTAATGACTATGCTATCATTTTATCATCTAAAATGCAAAAAGAAGAAGAAGAAGAAAATATTGATACTTTTTGTGGAGAAAACTTGTTATTCTAAGCCTTCTCACTGCATGAATACAAAATATGATGGCAAATTCTGCTGTTAAACTACAGCAAACAGACAGGCCTGGGTGAGTCATGGAAGCCTGTGATAACAAGTTGCCTGGTGGCTGCTGCTGGGCCTAGTCCAAATGAGTCCTCCCTCAAAGGCCAAAAGAGCCTTGGAAGGGTCTCGTTCCCTTCACTCTGTCTTTTACTTACAGAAACCAAGGCTTGAAGGCTGGTAATACTGTTGTCATTTCCTAGCAATCACCACAATGGTCACTGAGAGGGAATTTGCTTCTTAAAACTATGGCTGTGCTTCTTTTAGAGGGTTTAGTCCTGCAATTAAAAAAAATAGATTTCATTTTTTTTTCTGCAAACCTGGGGTGGACATTTTTTTTAGGTTAGTAGAAAGATCTTTCTTGTTTGTTCATGACTCCAATCTCTGGATTTAAGAATCCACAGAAATGGCCATGTTGAGAACTAGATATGTTGATTATAGATAAAACAATATACATTGTACATATAATTACCATATAAATGTCTTAAAGAAGCAAATGAGTCACCAGGAAACATATGGCTGATAAAATACATAAATTAAAAAGTAGCTTTTTGTCTGTCCCTATCTGTGATCCTTGAGTAAAACCTTTGCAGGTGGGATGTCTGTATTTGCATGTAGTTATTATGAATAATGTACAGTAGTTATAGTATTTCCATTTTCAAAATGTAGACATTTTGTCAAGGGTTGGAACAGAAGGAACGAAATATTGGTGTTTGCTCAAATGTCTCTTGGGACTCTCTAATTACATTTCCTTGCAGTGTTAAAAAAAAAATCCTCTGTTGACGTTCTGTGTTCAACTGATTTTGTAAGAAAATGTATCTCTTCTGAGATTTCTTCCTCGCAACAGGAAATCTAAATACAGATAATTTAGGACAGTGATTGTCAAATTTTCTAGCTGGGGTGGGGATTCTTTCCTCATCGGCTTGTCTCTGCCAAGGAATCCTAGTGTATTGGGTAATACACTGTTTTGTGGCGCAGGCAGTCCTTGGGAGTGGTCTATTGCATACACGCAGGTCACTGATCAGACCTCTGGAAGCACACCTTTGCTCAGGACACTCCCTAGTGTTCTACTCAGCACTCTGCCGTATCTGTGCATTGCAGAGGAAAACAGATTAACAGCAGTAGATAAACGCTCGTTTGGGAAAGCTTGCCTTCCATTAGTGTTCTTTTGAGAAACCCCTGATAAGCTTCCAAGGAACCCCACGATTCCCCAGAACACAATTTGAAAGCTGCTGATCCTAGAGAGGCCTTCTGCAATGCCCATTCTCTCAGCTATGCAGGGCTTTGCGTTTCTCAAAAGAATTCCTCTTGTTTTGTTGCCAGGGCTGGAGAAGAAACATGGCATCTGGCCGCTTTCCCCAGTCGGCTTAATCCTGGGGGCCCTTTTTCTTCCTCATAGTCTTTCTCCAAAGCCTAACACAGATGAATATCCAATCTGTCAAGTTGTAAGGACAAGATGGCTTAAATAGCCCTGGAAATAGGCAAAAATGTGTCTTGTCCAGCAGCAATATCTAAAAATCCTTTGAGGTCTTCTATCCCTCTTTAAAAATGGGGCGGAGGGGATTAGCCCCAGTTACAATGACTCACTAGCTATATGGCCATCACTGTCTCTTGTCCTAATATTTTTTATTCCAAATCTCCAGCTCTTGCCTTGTCTTGAGTACCACAGAAAATGTATAATAGTCCTATTTCCCCCACACACAGTGCCTCTGAGGAACCAATCTGTGACTGGGTTGCTCCTGTCTATCAAGGAGCAATGATAATGTAAGGAAAGAGCCTACAGGCATTTTCTGAAATGCATGCTATGTATCTTAATAAGGAACTGATGGAGTCATCAGATATATATTTCACAAAGTCAGCCCTGAGGGAAAAAACTAGGCTGAGGCATTGCTGGGTGTCTGTTTGAGTTGCTTTCTCCTATATTGACAGCCCAGTGTAGCTTTCTGTCCTCTGAAGTTGCTGCATGGAGTCACCTGTACTATTTAGGGACTTTGTCTTTTTGTTCCAGGGCATGTGTTTCTGCCACTTTTACAGGCTGAGGGTACAGAGACCATGGAAGAGAGGCCTAGTTCTTAACTGTGTTTAATATCTGGGTTAAGTTGAAAGGGAAGATATATTCACCGAATGCGTCTTGAAAAATGCAGCCTGAAATCCAGTGATAATTTGGGGAGAGTTGCGAACCGGACTGAAAATCTTCTCTTATTAAGAATGGGATTGTTATTTTCTCAGTCTGATTTGAATTCACAGTGTTTTCATTGGGCAAATCTGACGACTGCAGGGTAGCATGATATCATGACACTGGCTGTGTGAACCCTGACTGGGTGACCACATATTCAGCAAGCAGAGGAATTACTTTTTTAAAAAACAACAACAACAACAACAAATCGGGTCAAAACTGCTGGAGCAAACTAGAGTGGAGAATAGTTTAGGCTCCTCAACTGGTTTTTCCCCCTCCACATAGAAACAGCCCTGTAGCTAGGGATGTTTTTGGAGGTGGGCCCGGGGGGCACCAGCATATTAAATCGAGGGGGCCCGCAGCTTCTTTCCCCCCAGCAAGGACAGACCTTTCCCAGTCTTACCACCTTGCCTCTGCTGCTTTTTGTGCTGCCACCGCCGCTGCTGCTTGTGCTTCCCTCATCCTCCCTGCCGACAACCCCCCCCCCCCGAGGACCACCAGTGCCACTTCCCTTGCGGCGCCGCACCATGACCTGCCTGACCTCCACCCTTGGCTCCCTCCCGGGGCTGGGAAAGGCGAGGCACGCAGCGACTGGGCTGGCCACAGAGGTGCCGTGTGCGGGCTCATTGGTGCACCAGAACACAGTTGGGTGCACCTGGCTGTGGCCAGAGGAAGCACCTGCCTGCCTTCTTGCCTGGCCTGGCTTACCTGCTGCTGGCGGACGGTGCAGCGAGCATTTGGTGGGAGCCTGAGATGCTCATGATGCTGCCTGCCTGGGCTGCTTTCTCTGCCCAGTCTTACCACCTTGCCTCTGCTGCTTTTTAAACAACAACAACAAATCGGGTCAAAACTGCTGGAGCAAACTAGAGTGGAGAATAGTTTAGGCTCCTCAACTGGTTTTTCCCCCTCCACATAGAAACAGCCCTGTAGCTAGGGATGTTTTTGGAGGTGGGCCCGGGGGACACCAGCATATTAAATCGAGGGGGCCCGCAGCTTCTTTCCCCCCAGCAAGGACAGACCTTTGACAGGCCAACAGGCAATCAGGGTGAAGGGCCCGGGGGGTAGCCAAGGCTTGGGGAGGGAGGCCCATAAAACCCACTAGGGGGCCAGGCCCTCTGGGCCCCGCAGTAGCTACAGGCCTGCATAGAAATGTGCAACTATGATATTTTGACTGAACCCTGATTACAGTGGCTCCCCAATTGAATGGCGAAGAAAAGTGAATACGGCCACATTCAAAGTGTAACATGTGATGTGGCTGTAAGCACAGATAGTTTGCGTAATCTTCTTTCTTTTCCTGGGGTGGGGAAGAATTGTGAAAGTCATTTGTGAACACAGAAAACTGGCAGGTCAGGACACTGGAAGCTAATAAAAGAACAAAGGAATGGAGCAAAGGGGAAAAGAACAATACAAATTTAAACCAGTGTACTGATGAAGGAGCTGCGGTGGCTCAAGTGGTTAAGACGCTGAACTGCAGGCTGTGGAAGGTCAGTAGTTCAGCAGTTCGAGACCCGGGTGCCGCATGATGGAGTGAGCTCCCATCTCTAGTTCCAGCTCCTGCCAACCTAGCAGTTCGAAAGCAAGAAATTGCAAGTAGATAAATAGGTACTACTTTGGTGGGAAGGTAACAGCGTTCCATGCGCCTTGGTGTTTAGTCATGCCGGCCACATGACCACGGAAATGTCTTTGGACAGCGCTGGCTCTTCGGCTTGGAAACGGAGATGAGCACCGCAACCCTAGAGTCGGATTCGACTGGCTTTCGAGCAAGGGAACCTTTACCTTTACCTTACTGATGAATACTTGTGGCCCTGGTAAACAGACCATGATTTAGTCAAAGTTTAAGCACTTTTAAGTCCAATTAAAAACAATGGGTGATTCTGCATTGGCTTTTCCCTCCATTGTTTTACAAAACCCATGTTGGAACAGGAATTCCCCTCTGCATTGCATGCTGTTTTGACTTTCTTTGATCATCAGTACCTTCTGCATAGGTACCTTCTGCATAGATTTAGGGCCATTCAGGGGTGACTTTGCAGTCAGTACAGCATTGCCCCCGGCGTATTTGAATGTGGTTTTGAGCTGCACCTTTTTCTCAGTGTTGAGAAAATGTGGAGCGAATGCTAGATGCAGAATCGTCCAATGAAAGACACAGAAATCGTAAACAGAGGTGCACTCTTCTAAATGTATTGGCATCATTGGACTTAGAAGGTTGAAGTCTTCTTAAGAGGAGAGTGTGATGGATGTGTTTGAAATTAGAGGGGCGTAAATGCTCAATTGTGGATTGATTGAGCCCATTAGATTTATTGGAAACACTATATTTAGATTTCCATTTCTCTTTCTGGCTCATGACAAAACCCTAAAGCAGCTAACTTCATAATAATAAAATGCTTATTGAATCACATCTTTTAAAAAACCATAAGAAACTAATCCAAGCAATTATATATTTGCACACACTGAGGAGTTGTGAGATACAGCACAGTACTCAGGAGGCTGATCCAGGGGTTGCACATCTTTGCTTTCCCAGACGGTTGTGGATAATGCCAAATTCAGCATTTACATTTTCATGGACCTTTGCAGAAATCTGAGACTTAACTCACATGTGTCATCTAAAGCAGTTCTTGGTGAATTCGACCACAAATCTCACTGAAATATGCTCTGTGATGAAGGAATGTGTAGTTGTTTTTGTTTATCAATGATCTCTCTGGTTTCAACAGGTGACAAAATTTGCAGTCTTCAGAGCTATTTGACTGAAGCAATCAATATACTGTCTAGGTAAATTACCCTTTCTTGTAATCCCAGAAACCTCAGAGGCTAAATTAATGGTTTCATTATGATGGTAAAAAACCCTTGGGCAATCCAGAGGCCAAACACCATTACCCTGAGGTAATACAACTCTCTCCTTTCCTGAAGAGCCTTTGATGTTTTCTGTAATTCAGATGCAGAGAGTGGCTAAAAGCATTTTTGCTTCCTCCCCCACTGTCATGAAGTGAATGGGTTTCAGTTATCTTCCTGTAGAGCTGAGATTTTATCTGTCTATACCTAAACAGTTGCTTGACACCCTATCAAGGATGGTGAATTGTTGGACCCTAAATAAAATAAAAATGAGACCGTTTTTACACATTATCCTCATGTTAATTTCATTTTGAAAATGAGAAAGTGCAGGGATCACAGAAAACACTTTGCCACTGAATAATACTGAAATACTTAGCATTTGTGCATTCTTCTGCTTGCCTCCTGTGTGGGACTAACTTTCCCCTCAGAGGCTCTTGGTAGGTGTAACAAAAGGGCAGTTTGAAAGATGGCTGCCATATGTGATTGTTTGTTTAAAATGTTCCCCCATAAGGTTTAATTGAGCTGTAGTTCCAGAGAGGGGCCTGCAGGGGTATCACTCACTGGGTCGAATGGGGCTTCCTCATCTGCTGGCCTACAGTTCTCAGCTGCCCTAAGGCCAAAAAGGGGCGGGGCAGCATCGATATAGACTCCAGCCCATCCAGGAAGGAGGCAGTCTTCCTCCTACAGGAGGTGAGGAAAGGCTCCTGCCGCCTATGCTGACCTGTATTGCACCTGTGCTGTGGTGGCTGGCTGTGGTACAGCTGTGGTACTGTCAGTCACCGCAGAAGGGGATAGGTGCACAGCAGCCAAATGGGGGGAAAGTTGCCCCAACAGTGTTGCTGGAAGCTGCCACAGTGGCATCCGTGGCAATCCCGTTGCAGCGTTCTGTTCCAGCATTGTTGTAAGGTGGGGGTGGTGTGACAGGCAGGGCAGGCAATACTAATGGGAGTCATAAGTCAAGGAGGCTAACGTAAGTATCCATCACTGGTAGGAGGCAGAGAGGTGGGCCACGGAAACAACGCTCCTCCTCTGCTGCACACACACCCCTTAAGGAGACCAGTTACCATTACCTGCCCAGGCCACAAGTCCCCACAGGTGCCCAGTAGCCACAGCTACAGATGCTGCCAGCCCCTCCATTTATTGCCGCCTCCTGGAAAAGGCTTCCTGTCACTCATGACAGCTCTCCAGCTGCTTATGCTTGATTGCCATGGAGTAAATGGAGGGCAGGATGGGTTGTGTCAGATGTGGGCTCTGGGCCTGGGGACCAACCAAGAGGCCAGGATCCCCTCCCTCCTCTGGGCTACCAGTAGCTGTCCCACCCCTGCTTCCTCTATTCACCAGGGTAGGGGTGCTGCCATTCAAAGACATCATGTTCTCCCTCTCTGTCACCTTCTCCTTAGGCGTGGGGCCAGGAATCCTGGGATGCCAAGCATCTACAGGACTACGAAGGCTGCCATTGCTATGCACCTCCTCGCAGTCAGGGCATGTAGTTGGTCCACGACATCAGCAGCAAATGTCAGGAAAAAGTGACCTGAGCACCGGAGGAAAACATGCCAGTCAGTCCACGGGAGCTCCCAGGCAACTGCTGAGCCCTTGCACACACACCCAGAGGCACCTCACCTCTCCCAGCTCCTAGCCTGGGAGCCTGGCCACCTTCATCCTCCTCCCCATCACTCAACTCCATATCTTTCTCACTAGACATGGGACAGGATTGAGGTTTATAATATTATGCATGGGGTAGAGCAGGTTGAGAAAGAAGTACTTTTCTCCCTTTCTCACAATACAAGAACTCACAGGCACTCAATGAAATTGCTGAGCAGTCGGGTTAGAACAGATAAAAGGAAATACTTCTTCACCCAAAGAATGATTAGCACATGGAATTCACTGCCACAGGAGGTGGTGGCAGCTACAAGCATGGACAGCTTCAAGAGGGAATTAGATAAGCATATGGAGCAGAAGTCCATCAGTGGCTATTAGCCACAAGGTATAGATAGGAACTCTAAGTCTGGGGCAAGTGATGCTCTGTATTCTTGGTGCTTGGGGGGGCAACAGTGGGAGAGCTTCTAGTGCCTTGGCCCTGCTGCTGGACCTCCTGATGGCACCTGGTATTTTTTGCTGCTGTGTGACAAAGATGGACTAGATGGGCCATTGGCCTGATCCAACATTGGCTTCTCTTATGTTCTTATTTTCTTAGGATCCTTGGCGAGAGTTCCCAGGGGTGTCGTAGGAGAACCCTGGCTGTAGAGATGAGGGCATGACAATGGCTGAGTCTCCCTCCCCCATGGGGGCAGGGATCTGTACCCAGCTGCTCTGGCTGTTACTGCATTCTGGGCCCTCCAAACCAACCTCAGAGAACGGGCCCACGGCAGCATCTCCACCCTGAGAGTCGACTGTGGGATGGAGGGACATTGGTCAGGACAATGGGGGGGGGCAGGTGGGAGGCAGCAGGTGGCAGGTCCTACCCTCCACAGCAAGGGCCATATGTTAGTAACCATGACACACACCACACAGGACTTCAAGGCTGCAACCACCCAGTACTACAAGGAGTATCACTGCCTGCATGATGGCCTCTGCTCGTCTGCTAAACTTGCCTGTTTATTCCCTTGTTCCAGACACTTTGTCACCAAAGCTGGAACATTTCATCACTGGAGTGGGGCCTGCTACCTCTCAGAGGCCTTTCAATCCAACCCCCTGCTCCATGCAGGAAATCCATAGCTTGAGCTTTTTTCAGGAGATGGCTTTCAAGGATTTGCTTGCAATCTTCATTCAAGAGAGAACCGATCCCTTCATTCTTAAATCACTACTGAAGGGATAACTACTTAGGTCTTGGAATTGGAAGCATGAGACTGCATTTCTAGGGGCATTGAAACCTGAACAAACAGAGTGCTCAAGCACCTAGTCCAGTGTTTCCCAGCATGGCATTTCTTGGCAGTATGGTGCCCATCAATGTGTTTGCTCATGTCCACTTGTTTCTTTACAACAACACCTCTTTCCCAAAGCAAAGAGCCAATCCTGCTGTCGACCCCCTCAGTGGAACAGGAAATACTACAAGAAGACCCTAGGAGGCAAAGGCCATGCCCACTCAAAAACAACTGTCTTCATTATAGGAGGATGCTTTGTTTGTCACCTGCCAGCATTTTAGATGTCCCCCATGGTAGCCATCTTGTTATTGGTCCTGCCTTCCATGGCAGCCATTAGTGACACCTGTTACTCTTTTTCAGAATTTAAAAAACCCCACAAAAAGTCCACAGATTCACCAGCATTGGAGAACCTGTCTGAGCTTAAAGAGGAGTTACGATGGACCCATCCACTTCCCTCCCTCAGAGACAAGATTTTCCTGCCATTTATTCCTTTGCCTTTATTGACTGAGCTGCTCTAGTAATGTGTTTTCTTATTTGCTGAAGAACTCTGGCTGTCCCATCCTGTCACAGTATGATATTTTGGCTGTTGGCTCAGTCCAGGAACTTGAGGGAAGGATTAGGAGCCCCCTTTAACTTAAACAACTTAAATGGCAATCAAGGCATTTTGAAAGTCAAAAATCACAAAATATTTTATTTAACAGAGGGGAAAGGTCAGGTGAAATCAGGGGTTGAAATTTCTGAAGTAGAACCAGTACATGCACAGACTTTGGTTCTTATGTTTCAGGCTAATTGGAGTTTCTAAAGCTATTCACAGTTACTTAAAAATCTTAATGTCGATAGGCTTTTGTTCCAGTGTTTTCCCAAACACTCTAGTACACTTTGACTGAGTAAGGAATTTTCTTCTCGCTCTATAAGATCTATCCCCTTTCCTTGCCTCAAATGAGAGTCTTCATCTAACTACCCACTCATCCTTGCCTATTTCCCCCGGGTTTTCTGTCAGTTTTAAGCTGCTTTTGGTCAGGACTGAATTCCAAATGTGTCAGCACTCAACTCTTCTCAGCTAGGGCTGAAATCAGACTGGTCTCCTCGGCATCCAGTTCCAAAGTTTCTCTCTGCTCGTCTGATGCTACCCAATCAGATCTCTTGGAACAATTTGTTACCCAAGGCTCTCTGGCTCTATGAAGAATTAACCCTTCACAGTCCTTTCACTGTTTACACAGCATTTCTAAGCTTTTAAAAGCACAGTCCATTACAGGAGTCTTCTTCAGCTTCTGGAATAGCTGTACCCTTTGAAACTGCAATGCAACATAACATCACCCATAGTTCTTATATCCAGCAGTGTAGCCTCTATTTACAATGTATGCAAGTGTGTTTGCCAAGTTAAGAGTGGACTTCTTGTGTATGCATTAAAAAATAAGGAAAGATCTAAGTGTAGGGTGGCTGCATGCCAAGCTTTTGTAGCAACCAAGATGAAGCAGTAGGGAAACTGTCATAGCAATATACAATGAGCATCATGACAGAATTGGAGGGCATTTGCACATTTCAGATGCCATATCTGTTTGCATTTCTTTCATCAGACACAATAGAATCCTTCTATCAGGATGCTAGTTTAAAAAAAACATTAAAAAACATAAAAAGAAACAGAGAAAACAAACAACCTCTATTTTATAACATTTCAATAAGGAAGTGTCAAAGAGCTTTGAATATATGTTTATCTTGAACAAGTATTTACATAGAACAATCTTGCTAAGATCAAGATCCCTTTGACACTGAAATAGAGAGAACATTATATTGAAACTTAAAATGGACAGGAAGCTCTTTATATTCTTCATTAAAAAAGGACGGTCATGGTTTGCATCAAAATTCACCAGTACAGAAAACATCTAAGGTCTGATTCCTACTTTACCTTGATGGTACTGCATGGTGTGATGGAATTGTTATAATAAATTATTTGTATCTGTATAACAGAATAGCATTCCCGGTTCCACGGGTTAATAGGACAGTCAGAAAATGGTAGCTGGGCTGAGAAGTGAGTGAGAGAAAGTGGCAGCTGGCGAGCTTGGTTGTCAAAACCAAATCCCTTTTCCCCAGGTTTTGAATGTTTGTCATATGTATTGCACGATTCTACAGATATACTTTACTGTATGGACCTTTGTTTGGTTTGAGCTTAACTGCTGGGATATTTGCAGGTTCTCTCCCTGATGTCATGAAAGAGTTAACCTATTTATGTATAGTAATTCTTAGTTAAGGAGCTGCGGTGGCTCAAGTGATTAAGACGCTGAACTGCAGGCTGTGGAAGGTCAGTCGTTCAGCAGTTCGAGACCTGAGTAGTGCCACATGACGGAGTGAGCTCCCATCTCTAGTTCCAGCTTCTGCCAACCTGGCAGTTCGAAAGCAAGAAATTGCAAGTAGATAAAGAGGTACCACTTCAGTGGGAAGGTAACAGCGTTCCGAGCACCTTGGTGTTTAGTCATGCCGGCCACATGACCACGGAAACATCTTTGGTCAGCGCTGGCTCTTCGGCTTTGAAACGGAGATGAGCACTGCAACCGTAGAGTCGGATTCGACTGGCTTTCGAGCAAGGGAACCTTTACCTTTACCTTTAATTCTTAGTCACCTTAGGACGGATGAACTGTCATGCACACGTTTCCGACAGTAGGGAAGGAGGTCTTATCCATAATGAAGTTACTTTTAGCCTGGTCATTGGCTAATCACTAGTTTGGTGATGTTACCTGATACTTTGCACGTATGCATTTTGGGGGTTTCTTCTTCTCCCCCTTTGTTCTAAGATCACAATAGAGAATCTGTCAAGGAGTAAACCGTAACTAGAAAGACGTAGCTAGTCAGCTAGAATGTTTTATTGTTTTCATCCTCTTATGTAACCCTTCCCAATTTCTTAGTAAACTTTCTTTTAGCTAATTTACATGTGCGTGCTGCGTCGTCACCTTTTACTCTGCTAAGTTATACAACATTAACTTACCCCATTTGTATAATTAAACCTGCTTGGAAGGCCACCAGGTCAATAAAGGCTTATGAGATCCATTCTAAGGAGGGGGTCCAGCAGACAGGTGACCCTGTAGTGGTCCCAGAGCAGAGTAAAAGTTCTCAGGGAACAACTGACTACACCACACACCACCTCAGGTCCCCCCCACACACACACACAATTGAAGTTAAGGTATATGTATCTGAGCCCATATTTTGTTTTCAGTAGATATCATCGTGTTGACCTGGGAAGCTTAGAAGCAGTACATGGAGAAAACTCCATTCTCTTTATATAAGTGAGCTTGCGTGCCACTTATTCTTCTGTGGACTGCTTCTGCCGTTGGTGCCCTGGTGTACTTTGGTTTGCTCTTCTTCAGTATGAGCTGCTAGGCTTCTTGTACATTTGATCAATCTTATGGAATTCACTGTTGGAGGAGGCCTGGAGGGTGCCTCCCCTGCCTATTTGCAGAGGGTTTTCAATTGAGGCTGCTGTTCTGTGTGATATCTTGAGGGCATATAAAAAAATCTAAGCTATAACTGGAAAATACAAGAGGAGGCTAGTCTTTCACCGATGGAGGGGATAAGGAGTTTTCTAAAAAGAATGTACACTTGATAGAAGAGTCAGCCGCTTCACTTTTCCCAGGTATTTGTGTATATCTCCATATGAGCTGGCAGGGGAACGCTGGGGTTCCTCAGTAGCTTATTAGGGGTTCAGTAATAGGAAGCAGACTTCCCTGAAATATAACTTGCCCAATTTCCCACTGCCAATTTCCCACCTCACTGTGCAGCTGGGGTCACACTGTCAATTTATGCATGACAGTGATGAGTCCAAAGCCCTGTCCGTGAAAATCAGTAAAATGCAGAAGCTCACAATGAAACATACAAAAATATCCTTTGTTCTACAAAGATGTGCTACAGGGTATTCCTTGGCAGGTGTGAGGGGATGTGGAAAAAAAGGTACCAGAAAGCAGAAAGTTTGAAAACTACTGATGAAATCTATTCTAAGCCAGGAGAACAATAGACTGTATGGAGCCTTGATGTATCAAATCATTATTCAAGACCGCTGGGATGCTGACACTGCTTCAGCAAACTGCAATGTTAAATATCCTGTGGGAGAAATGGGATGTCTACACTTTCTAAGAAGAAAAGGGTTGAATGCCCCTAGTAGAAATTGATGTTGTCTTGCATGGATGTTACTCATTTTAAACTATCAGGTAGAACAGTCAGAAGCCAGGGTAGCAACTAATACAGGATTTTTCTAAAAAGGAAAATAATAAAATTGAAGGCCAAGTAATGCATGCACCCCTAACCCAAATCAATATGTACGGAATAATCTGTTATTGCTACAGAACACTCAGAATTGTGATTCTGGCTGCCTGTCGTGGCCACATTCAGCAATCAAGCTGTCAGTCTTTACCGAGCAAATAGGTAATTGAAAGTAAATGTGCTTTCCTTCTAAAGTTTATTTGAAGCCTCTAGGGATGCAATGAAGAAGGGAGGGGAACTCTTGGAAAGAAACAATTTCCTTCCCCTTGAATTCTGTATAATGTTTCTGTTAATCCAGGTGTGCAAAATTGTTATCAAGACATGCACCACAGAACCTCAGGTATAATACTGATAAGAAAAACACTGAGCCCATTTTAAGAACCATCGCCATAGTGAGGGGTATAGTGCATCTGTGTGAATTCATGAAGGCTGATTCACACTCTGAAGGGCACATTTCCCAGGTGAGTGTGGTGAACTCTCACTCCCCTTTGCTGGTGGTGGCCACACTCATTCACACAATGTTGGACCTCATTTTAAGGTGGCTGCAACAATTCCAAATGCCATCCTATTTAAACCTCATCATCCCCCCCCCTCCCAAGACAAGTCTTTTTCTGCAAAGGGAGGAAGTGTAGTGTGCCATCCTATTTAAACCTCATCATCCCCCATCCCAAGACAAGTCTATTTCTGCAAAGGGAGGAAGTGTAGTAGTTCAGAGAACTTGAATCCTCCAAAATAGGTTTGCACAAACCTATACCCTAGCTCTAACAGGCCACATTTGTGGGTTTTTTGATCCACGAAGGGGCCATCCCGTGACTGTTAGATATAAGGGTAGAGTTTCTAATGAGTTACAATACATAATTTATAGCTGCTTATCTGCTCAGTGGTACATAACTTGTGCAGGCTTGAGGAAGGACCGATTTGCTTATATACACGAAGGGTTCAAGCTGTCTCCACAAATATGTTGTCTTCTGCCATATACAGTCTTGTCTCCTCTTCCACAAGCAAAGTATCTTTGACTGTAACCTTCTTTCACTTGCTATGATGGATTCAGTGATCAAAGGGATGGGGATGGTGGGGGAGAGGAGATTGTCTACTGATTGCTCACCTTCATGGAGCCTGCTCCTTTGAACAAAATAAGATGTGGGGCCAGGTCTGATTATATATATATTTTCAGACCCAGAACTGCATCTAGTGTAGAATGTGGTGGCATGCATGCTGACGGCAATGTCTGTGTGGGCACACATTCAGCCGGTGCTCCAACAACTGCACTGGCTGCCTATAGAGTACCGGATCCAGTCAGAGGTTCTAGTGCTGACTTTTAAATCCCTATGAAACCTGCATATCTCAGGGACCATCTCTCCCCATATGCACCCCACAGAGCCTTGAGTGAACTGATCAACATCTTCTGGTTATCTCTGGCCAGAAAGAACATCTGGCTAGCCTTGACTAGAGCCAGGGCCTTTTTGGCCCTGCCCCAGCCTGGTGGAACTAGCTCCCATCTGAGATCAGGGCCCTGCGGGATATGTTACAGTTCTGCAGGGCCTGCAAAATCCAGCTGTTCCACCGGGCCTTTAGTTGAGGCAGCAGGCATCCAAATTCCCATTCTTGGCCTCCCCTCCTGACAGCCCTAGCCTAGTGGTTAGAGGCTTGATACCTCATAACACCACCCAGAAGGTTTACATCTGGGTGTTGCTACTGAGGCAACTTTTACTCTGTTTTTTTTAAATTAAACTTTGAACTTTTTAAATCTTAAAACTCAAATTTTAAAATTTAATTGTTGAGTTTTGTGTGTTGCTTCACTGTCACATTATTCTATGGGTGATTTCCCACAAGTGTGGGAAATCACCCTATGTGTCCTTCTAAGCTGCCCTGAGCCCACTTGCAGGGAGGACAGGATATAAATCAAAGAAATAAAATAAAATGACAGACAGACAGTGGGGGAAGAAAAACACGGGCATCCCTAGCCTGAGGGCTGTTGGGGTGGAGGTGGCCATCTGTTGGCACTTCAGTGGTACAACTGGACCATTCCCTAAGCCTAAGGAGATACCACACAGTCTGGAGACCAGGAAATGTTCCCATATCAGGGTCATACAGGCAGTGACAGTGCCAGCATCCCTAACAAGAAGAAGAAGAAGAAGAAGAAGAAGAAGAAGAAGAAGAGCAGCAGCAGCAGCAGCAGCAGCAGCAGCAGCAGCAGCAGCAGCAGCAGCAGCAGCAGCAGCAGCAGCAGTGATTGGATTTATACCCCGCCCTTCACTTGGAGTCTCAAAGCCGCTTACAAACGCCTTTCCCTTCCCCTCCCCACAACAGACACCCTGTGAGGTGGGCGGGGCTGAGAGAGCTATGGCACAAACTGCTCTTTCAGGAACAGCTGTGCCAGAGCTTGTGACTGACCCAAGGTCACATCAGCAGTGCAAGTGGAGGAGTGGGGAATCAAACCTGGTTCTCCCAGATTAGAGTCCGCGCACTTAGCCACTACACCAAACTATGCTATCATTCCTGTAAGACATCACAAGGGTTTGATAGCATGACCATGATGGATGGGGAAACCAACCAACAACATGATGGCGGCCACAGAGTTCCAGCCCCAGAGACAAGTGAGGGGAGGAGTGGACCTATTCAGTTCTATGCTATGTCTGTATGGAATTTCACATTACCCTTTTTAACCCGTTTTGAAGCCATTTTTGATTTGTCGTGCAGTAAACCGGTATAGAGCTGCCATTTCACACATGGCTTTCCCCTTCCGGTAAAGAGCTGGATCTAAAGTGGTTTGCCATTTTAGACTGCACCGCCTTTCCCCATGTTTTCCCCGCCGTTTTTCATGTGCATGGGCAATCTCTGGCTTTTTTTAACGTTCACTTTAGAGCACTATAGCACTATAGTGCTATAGTGCTATGACACAACATGCCAGGCATTCCAATGGGGTTGGTATAATGCTGTTGCATTACATCGTTATACTGTTATAGCGCTAATATAAAGCGAATGTTTAAAAAAAAGCCGGAATTGACCCGCATGGGCAAAAAACAGCGGGAAAAAGCACATTCGAACTGGGAGAGGAAACTGAAGACTACTTGGAAGCAGTTGACAGGTAAAACGCTTCAGCCCCATTTCCTAAATGGGACAGAAGCGTTTGTGTGTGAAATTACAAATATATTCCGGTAGGGAACTGGTTCTAAAACGGTTCTGTCTGAAATGACAGACCAGAAACCATTTGGGAACCATTCCTCTTCCGGATTATATCGTCTGTCTGAAATTCCTCTGTGTCTCCATCCCCACTCTCTTCAAGGCACAGGCTAGGAGGCAACATCCAGAGGAGACTTTGACTTCTGTGCCCTGTTTCTTGGCCCTCCTGGGTTACGGACTGGCCAGTGAGTGATCCAGAATGCTGAACTACTGATCCATCAAGGTATCTCTTATGTTCAAATAGCACACACCCCCGCCCAATTTTCTTTGATCATAAAATCTGGGGGTATAGTAGGCTTATCAAGACAGAAACTTTCCAGAATAAAACTATCAATATTTTATGTGAGGTTTTTCTAAAAATGCACACAACCTGCTGGTTGTAAATAAAGGCCGAAGTAGAGCTAAAACAAAGGCTGCAGTGGCTTAGAGGTTAAGATGCTGAGCTGCAGGCTGGAAGGTCTATAGTTCGGCAGTTCGAGACCCTAGTGCTGTATAATGGAGTGAGCTCCCGTCTCTGGCCCCAGTTCCTGCCAACCTAGCAGCTTGAAAGCAAGAAATTGCAAGTAGATAAATAGGTACCATTTGGGTGGAAAGGTAACAGCGTTCCATGTGCTTTGTGTTCAATCATGCCAGACACATAACCATGGAAATGTCTTTGGACAGCGCTGGCTCTTCGGCTTGGAAACAGAGATGAGCACCACCCCCTAGAGTCGGATTCAACTAGCTTTCGAGCAAGGGAAATCTTTACCCTTACCTAGAGCTAAGACAGGCATTCTGCAACCAAGTACCCATTGACTTTGATGGATTTAGAAAGCTGTAATTCTCCTTAGGATTGCATTGTAAGCTGCCCTTATTCCCAGTGTGGACCCCAGGAAACTCACATTTTTTTTTTGATGAGTTATGTGCCACAGATAGAACAATTTGTCTTCCATTGCAAATAGTACAGGGGTTGTTCTGGAGCTAATCTGGGCAAGGAGGTTCCAGTCCTCCCTCTCTTTCCCCCCTTCGTAACTGTCATCATCATCCTGAAACTGATGGCCAGTTTTGAAACTCCTGGCTTTACTTTCTGATGAGTTATGCCTAACACAAACAGACCTTCTAGCTGAACTGCAAACAGGGCGGGAAGGGGAACGTTCTGGGCACGATCTGGGCCAAGATGTTCTGATTTCCTTCATTTTGGACACTGCAGCTCCCATGATGGTCATGGACCTGGTGGCCAATTATGAGATGCCTTGTTTCTTTTTCTGATGAGATATGCCTGCCACAGAAGGATGATGGACAGATCCTTTTATTATTATAGACTTCTAAATACATGTATAGAGTACCTTTTATTATTATAGATTTCTAAATACATGTATACAGTACTTTGGAGTATTTGCAGTACTCGTTTACACTACAGTATGGTACCAGTATAGTCAAAGCATTTTACAGTTTAATATAATGTCTTATAATCTGATAGCTATGGCTCAAAAGAGAGAAAAAGGTGGGGGGGAAAGAAGAAAATAAGGAAGTTGAGTTAGCAATTCCTGTATAATGTCATGTAATTACCAGGTGAAGTGGCAATTGGAGGAGACAATTCAGGAGGGGAAGAAGAGCAAAATAGCCCCATCCCAAGTAGATGCAAAGCACCTTCCTTTCTTGTTCCACCCTAGGAGGGTCTCTACTAGTTCAGAGTTCAAGGATGCTGATGGGGGGATTGCATTTTGGAATGTTCTGCTGTAAAGCTGTGCTGCTACTAGCTAGCACAGCAGTGAGAAAGTTGGGTTATAATCAGATAGCTTCTATTTATGGGGAGATATTTTTTTTGGGTTGTTTTAAATGTGAGAGAGGAACCCAAATGCACGCCACACCTGCAGTCAGAAGTGGTACAGGCCACTCAGTCAGCTCATTCTGCTGAGTAGGTTGATGGTCTTAACTGTTTTTGACATCAAATGCTTCTGACCGCGATGTGCTTTCCCAAGGACTAAGACCACTAACTGTCATGGGATATGTTTCCTGAATAGTGATGAAGATTTTCTTCCTGTGCTGTTAGTGTTAATACAATTAGCTTTCTCATTATATCGGTGTATATTAATAAAGCAAATTTGCTTTTATGAAGTCCAGGTTAATCAACCCACTGTTTTAACATGAAGGAGTTACTAAAAGCGTATTTGCAGTGCTACTTTCAATTGCCTTTCTTAAATGTATTCCTATTTCTTCCACTAATATAAAATGTAATTATTGCTAGAACTGTGCTGAATAATACGATTTTTAAAACATTTTTTTGACTTGGTTGGAATTTGAGAGCAGCTACATGTGGAGGAGTGGGGAATCAAACCTGGTTCTTCCAGATTAGATTCCACACTCTTAACCACTACACCAAACCACTACACCAAAGATGGTCTATTTGCTGTCAGTGCTGCCGAAAGTACCAGTGATTCTGAGAGCTTCAATACAAATGTGATCATCACTCAGACTTACCTTGATCAAACTCACCATTCACACACACTACACACCGTGATGATTCTATGTGGAGTATAGCTCAGCTACCAAGCTTTGTGCCTGCCTGTGTAGTACCCTCTTCCAACAACATGCCTTTGTAAACAAAGTACATTTGTCACTCATTGGTTCTGACAGCCTTTGTGCCTGTGTTTTTGAGGACAACCTGGATAGGCCAGGCTAGGTTCAGCCCTGGTAAGTATTTGGATGGGAGACCACAAAGGAAGTCCAGGGTCACAACTCAGAGGCAAGCAATGGCAAATCACCTCTGAACATCTCTTGTCTCGAAAACCCTACGGAGTCACCATAATTTAACTGCAACTTGAAGGCACTGTCCACCACCACCACCACCACCAGTTGGGAACAAAATAACAAAGGAAAACTAATATGTACCTACACCCAGGGGTCTTTTTGTAGAAAAAGAGCTGCCGGAGCTCATTAGCATAACTCATTAGCATAACTTATTTGCATATGCCACACCCCCTGACATCACCGGAAGTGGGTCAGAAGGCCACACCCCCTGACATCACCGGAAGTGTCAGAAGGCCACACCCCCTGACATCACCAGAAGTGGGTCAGAAGGCCACACCCCCTGACATCACCGGAAGTGAGCAATTTGGCTGAAGCTCCGGCAGTAAAGAGCCCAGGGGGCGGGCACATGCAACAAGCCCCACCCCCTGCTCCCAGCAGCCCTCAGTCAGAGGAAGAAGCAGCCAGGTAAATTGCAGAGCCCCCCCCCCCATTCCATAACAGTCCAGTGGCACCTTTAACCCCAAGTTTCAGTCAGGTACAAGCTCTCCCTCCTCTGCGAGGACAGATCTGCATGTCCCCCCCCCCCAAATAGCTAGCAATCCAAAACAGTCCAGTGGAGCCTGAGTGGTGGGTGTTGCCTTCTGACACACTTCCGGTGATGTCAGGGGGTGTGGCATATGCAAATGAGTTATGCAAATGAGTTATGCTAATGAGCTCCTGCACCTCTTTTTCTACAAAATGACCCCTGCCCCTCTCCCATTTGGTGCCATCACTGCCGCACTTCCTTGGGTCTAGTAACAAATAAAAATACACTGCAAAGACACATTGTGCAGCTAATGTTCATGGGCAGAATACTCCTGTCATTCTCAAAGCTGCATAGTATTGACCTAGTTCTCTGGTCATTAAATTCTTTCAACACTGTGTCTTTTGTAGGACCAGCAAAAGGCATCCATACAACTATTAAGAAGGCTGTCCCCCTTTTTGGAAGACTTCATGCAAGCAGAAGTGGGTTTATAATTCTAGAAACTCCCGCTGGGGCTTGACTTTTAAAACACTGATGCAAAATTGTCTGGTAGTTAGCAATCTGTATATAGTGAAAGTTATTGCTCATTGAATGTAATGAATATTTATACCTGACTAGGGTGAAATAATGATACACTATGCACTTTACTAAATGATGACTATAAATAGAACACATTAGTTTGTTAAAAGATTTTTGCAGTGTATATTTATTTGTTACTGGACTCTCCTAACACTCGGGTTGGGTTCAGCACTTCCTTGGGTGGCAAAAGCAGCCTGTCAGGGAGAGAAATGAGGTTTTCCTCCCCCATACCCTCGATATCTCCTCCATCTGGCCCACCAGAACTGTCCACACGTACCCTGCCTTGAAGTGGCAGACAGTCTACATGGGGGATTACCTCCTTGGACATCGATTTGAACCCAGGGAGAGGGCCTGCTTCAGTTTCCTGGTAGGCAGGGCTTTTTGTGGCAGTGCCGTCATCGGGATGGGGGGGGGCTCTCCCATGTTTTGAGGGGGGAATTGGTGGAAATCAATCCAACCTTCTATAGGTATACCAGTACCAATTATGTTTCCTGAATAGTGATGAAGATTTTCTTCCTGTGCTGTTAGTGTTAATACAATTAGCTTTCTCATTATATCGGTGTATATTAATAAAGCAAATTTGCTTTTATGAAGTCCAGGTTAATCAACCCACTGTTTTAACATGAAGGAGTTACTAAAAGCGTATTTGCAGTGCTACTTTCAATTGCCTTTCTTAAATGTATTCCTATTTCTTCCACGAATATAAAATGTAATTATTGCTAGAACTGTGCTGAATAATACGATTTTTAAAACATTTTTTGACTTGGTTGGGATTTGAGAGCAGCTACATGTGGAGGAGTGGGGAATCAAACCTGGTTCTTCCAGATTAGATTCCACACTCTTAACCACTACACCAAACCACTACACCAAAGATGGTCTATTTGCTGTCAGTGCTGCCGAAAGTACCAGTGATTCTGAGAGCTTCAATACAAATGTGATCATCACTCAGACTTACCTTGATCAAACTCACCATTCACACACACTACACACCGTGATGATTCTATGTGGAGTATAGCTCAGCTACCAAGCTTTGTGCCTGCCTGTGTAGTACCCTCTTCCAACAACATGCCTTTGTAAACAAAGTACATTTGTCACTCATTGGTTCTGACAGCCTTTGTGCCTGTGTTTTTGAGGACAACCTGGATAGGCCAGGCTAGGTTCAGCCCTGGTAAGTATTTGGATGGGAGACCACAAAGGAAGTCCAGGGTGGAGTCACCATAATTTAACTGCAACTTGAAGGCACTGTCCACCACCACCACCACCAGTTGGGAACAAAATAGCAAGGGAAAACTAATATATACCTACACCAGTATCATGGTCAGATATTAAAGTGATCTGCTTGTTAAGTACAAAATCATTTGCAGATCGTGTAAGGACCTTGCCCTCTCCTCCAGCCGAGATGCCCTTGGTCAGTGGGACCCCCCTCTTATATTAGTAGGCACCCCGTTTTAGAACCTAAGTGCCGGGGGAACTGGAACTTAGGGAATCTCATAAAGGCACCTGCTTACAGGCATGAAAGCCCAGGAAAGAGTTAGGGGAGTGCTGGCATTATGGAATGATTACGTACAATCACCCCTTCCCCCCCAGCTTAGGGTTCTCAATCATAGACTCATAGAGTCGGAAAGGACCTCCAAGGTCATCTAGTCCAACCGCCTGCACAATGCAGGAAACAAAAGACTTTGCAGAACTGGAATATGCTGCCATATTCCATAGGTGTCTGCCCAGCCCTAGGATGTTGCTAGCTATTACGGCCCCGGTCACACTGGGGGAAATAGGTGCGGCCAAAGTGCGGCTTTTTTTGAGCCACACCAAAAGAGACGCACGGCAATGGGATCAGACAGATCTCCCCAGCCACCGCATAGGTTCTCCCTGGCATGATCAGATGCCGGGAGGAAGCCACGGACCGGAGAGCGAGGCAAGCCCGCTGCGCATGCATGTGCATGCACAGTTTGGCAGGACCTCACATGCTGCGGGAGAGACGGGCGCACCGGCGATCAGACGGCCGTCCCTGCAGGGGATTTTCAGGTAGGTAGTAGTGTTTTCTAGGTGTTTTTTTTTTATGCTCAGTTTTGCCCGGAAGGGATGGATCGGGGACGGGTGCGTGCCGCTTCCCAGATGTTGCGGTGTTATTGCGCCCGCTTGATGCACCCCCAATCCATTCCTCTTGCATGGCAAATCCTCCCGTGTGACCGGGGCCTACATTAACCATTGCCTAGTCCCTCTTTTCCCTTTTTTTACTTGATCGAGAAGGGCACTCAGGTAATTAATTTACACTCCACCCTGTTTAAGGAGCTGTTTCCATCCAGTTTCTTTCCTCACCCAAACTTTCGTGTCAATGCAGATCTGGCTCACTTCAACCTAATTAAAATATGTTAATCATGTTGCCTCACCCAACTCTTTGTGTCCATGCAGATTGAGCTGAGAATCACCTAATCAAGATATTTTCCCCACTTTTACCTGCCAGAGTTTAACAGTAGTTAGCGTTAAACCAGCCAGCAGGATTGAAACTTTTTTTCTTGGCCAGAAAGGAATAATCCTAAAAGAAATCTACCCTGACTGTTCCCTGGAAGGCCAGATACTGAAGATGGAGCTCAAATACTTTGGCCACCAAATGAGAAGGGAGCACTCACTGGAGGAGAAGAAGAAGAGATTGGATTTATACCCCACCCTTCACTACCCAAAGGTGTCTCAGAGCGGCTTACAAACTCCTTTCCCTTCCCCTCCCCACAACAGACACCCTGTGAGGTAGGTGGGGCTGAGAGAGCTCTGCTTTTTTTTCAAGAACAGCTCTTATCAGAATTATGGCTTGCCCAAGGTCATCCAGCCAGGTGCAAGGGGAGGAGTGGGGAATCAAACCCAGTTCTCCCAGATTAGAGTCCGCGCACTAAACCACTACACCAAACTGGCTCTGATGCTGGGAACAATTGAAGGTAAAAAGAAGAAGGGGACAGCAAAGGATGAGATGGTTAGGCAGTGTTATTGATGCAATGAACATGAAATCAAGCAAACTCCAGAGCACGACGGAAGACAGGAGGGCCTGGCGTGATGTGGTCCATGTGGTTATGAAGAGTTGAACTCGACTGTGTGACTGAACAACAACAAACCGAAAACTCTGTAGTAATCAGATTCAGGTGGGTAGCCATGTTTGTCTGAAGCAACAGAACAAAGTTTGAGTCCGGTGGCTCCTTTAAATCCATTTGTGCCTTGTGGTAATAGAGCTGTTAATAAAATTTAAAATACATTATAAACATATAATATCACTAGTCCTAGTTTACCATTGGGAGATTCTGGCCCGATTAAGGCAAATAAATATGGCCGGATATCAGTGGGTGGGTGACAGCAACCTCAGGAAGGCCATGTGTGGATGCCTGGTGACTCAGCTAAAGGCTTGGCGGAACAGTTCTGCCTTGCAGGCCCTGTGGAATTGAATAAGATCCCACAGATACCTGATCTCAATAGGGAGCACATTCCACCAGGTAGGGGCCCAGGAGCCTTGTACAAATTCCTTATGCAAATCCAAGATTAATTCCAGTTTGGTGTAGTGGTTAAGTGTGCGGACTCTAATCTGGGAGAACCGGGTTTGATTCCCCACTCCTCCACTTGCACCTGCTGGTGTGACCTTGGGTCAGTCACAAGCTCTGGCACAGCTGTCCTTGAAAAAGAGCAGTTTGTGTCAGAGTTCTCTCAGCCCCACCCACCTCACAGGGTGTCTGTTGTGGGGA
>NW_015165237.1:748712-762612 GCF_001447785.1 Gekko japonicus | reverse complement strand
TGGCGGAACAGTTCTGCCTTGCAGGCCCTGTGGAATTGAATAAGATCCCACAGATACCTGATCTCAATAGGGAGCACATTCCACCAGGTAGGGGCCCAGGAGCCTTGCACAAATTCCTGATGCAAATCCAAGATTAATTCCCAGTGCTACTGTAATCCCACCTTTGGTGTCATACCTCTGGGTGGCACCAAGCACAGGGTGCCTTTAATAAAGCAGAGGGGGTGCTAAGCTAGAGAAGGCCAGTTTCAACGTCCCACCTAATGTTAGTCAGAGAGTGCATGGGGCACCTTTCTGCTCCAGTCTCCAGTCGGGGCTGCGTGTTGGCAAGAGGATCTCACTGGGAAGTCTGGGGAGAGAGCACCCTGAGCCTCCACAGTCAATCCCATCACAACATGTGATTTAACCCTTAGAGGTGGTGGGAAAGGGAATGAGGCCACTGTGGCAAAACGGCATGAATAGCCATCGCTTTCTCATAACTGAATATATTAAAACACTTTGGATATAGACAAACGATGCATCAGACTTTTGAGTCCAAGGTTCATAACTCGTGAGAAGGCTGTGAGCCAAACTAGGGGGTGATCGTCCTTGCTGAGCTTTACTGAAATGACGCGGATGAAGCACTTTAAATATGTGAAACGTTCAATCTAAATGGCTGTGCTTGTTATTTGGCCACATGCCTAAACGTCTATTGATTTTTCCCTTCCCTTTCTTGAAACTTCCATAGTCTACATACTGCAGAGAGGTTTTATTGGGGGGGGGGGAATACAAATAAAATAGAACGATATGTCTAATTTCTGTCAAGGGATATTTACAATGATGGTTCCAGTAAGAAACTTGAGTATGCACTACTATTTCCAGTTCTGTTCTGTTCCAGAGTTAATTTCTTCATTTTTGCTACCGTTTTTTGTTTGGTTTGTTGGTTTTGGTTATCCTTCCACAGATATTTGGGTATATATATTTAGACTCTGAGATTTTCGGCATTTTGTAGCAACATGCTACATGTTTATCTTTGCTTTTTATATTTGTTTTCTAAGGAGGATTAGCACGCAACCATTACAGTGGTTGATGATCTGCAATTCAGACCCTGCTTCATTTACTCATGCTGCATGAAGTGAAGGGATTGGTGGTGAGATCGGGCAAGACTAGGGGTCATTTCATAGAAAAAGAGCTAGGGGAACTCATTAGCATAAGTCATTAGCATATGCCACACACCCTGACATCACCGGAAGTGTGTCATAAGGCCACACCTCCTGACATCACCAAAAATGTGTCATAAGGCCACACACCCTGCCCCCAACGGTCCCGGCTGCCGGTGCCAGCCTTGCAGCTCCACTGCCGAGCCCCATGAGGGGCCTGGCGATGGACCTGCAAGGCCGGCGGGAGTGCAAGGAAGCCCCACGAAGGCCCTCCCTGGCCCCCGCCCCCCGTACCTCACCCGGGGGAACTGTGTTCCCCCACATTCCCCCCCGAAATGACCTCTGGGCAAGACCATTCCTGCACATAATGCTCTGGGATTACCTGCCAGATGAGTTTTGGAACCACTTCTCATTGAGTCTGATCAGATGGCTCTTTAGATCCGCACGAGGCATGATTGCCTCACGGATCTAAAGGTAATGTCCAGACACAAACATCTGGGAAATGTCCCTCTTCCGTGGGCATCCTGTTTTGCCATGCTTCAGAGCCATACTTAAAAGATAGCACTTTAAATCTGGGGTTTTCGGTTACCTACGGGACAACTGCGGACTTTCACCCATCTGATCGTTCCATCAGCACGCAATCCTCCTATTGGAGTTGTCTGACGTCAGACCATCCCGAGCAGGTGCCATTTAAAAAAATCTCTACACATGCGTGGATCAACAAGGACGTGCTGTCACGTCTATGTGCATGCGCAAAAAGTTAAAAAAAACCCACCGCACACCTTCTTCAACAAGGATGCGCTGTGATGCCTATGCGCATGCACAAAAAGTTTTTTTTAAAAAAAAACCACCGCACATGCCTCCTTCAGTGGACGTTGTCTAGACAATCCACAACAGAGGCAGTGCGCAGTAAGGCGATTCACCAGGGGATGTCTGGTCATGGTACGATGGATTTAAAAGATCGGGATAAAATTCAAGATGGCATAATGGTGGGATTACCTGCCCGTCTGAACGCACCCTTTGACAGATTTTCTGTGATGAATGCTATAAAGCTCATTGTCACTCAGCAGCTGCTCAGATACAAGAGGCAGGCTAACAAATGTGCAAAGAGCGTCAGGCCGTTGATGCCGCCCCCTCCCCAGGACATCCTTACAGTGGGTAGCTTGAGTGCTCAGTGGACCTCAATCAGGGATGAGTCTGCATCGTCAGAAGCCAAAATAGTGGTGGTGAACACCCATGTCTTCTGGGAAGCTTCGTTTAATTGAGCTTTACTGATTTGAATGGCTGCTACTGTAACCTGTTGCTGCCATTTTGAAATGCTGTTGCTGGGAATGTGTTGTTGTTGCAGTTAAACTGGATTTTCAGGTGATCTTTTTAATATTTATTTTGTTGTAAGCCACGTTGAACCTTGGAGATAACTTTGTTTAAAAATCAAACTTTAAATAAATGCCATTTATGTTGTTAATATGTTATGATATCAGCACTTGTCACAGTAAAGCAAGCAAGAGCATGATCACTGCCCCAAAGTCCCATAGGCAAAGTAGAAGGGAGACAACAGAATAGGGTTCCTAACTCCTGCCTTGGAAATTCCTGGAAATTTGGGTGTTGAGAGGAGAGGGGCCGTGATACCATAGAGAAAGGGTGTCAAACATAAGGCCCAGGGCTGGGACCGGCCCATCCAGGGCTCTTATGTGGCGTGCAAGCAATCAGTGCAAGGGAGGGAACAGGAGACTGTTTGGTAAGAGTGGGCAGAGCCACTCTAATTGTGGCTACCATGGTGGAACAACCTCATCTGCAGCAGTCAAGCAGTGCGGGAACATCTGCCCAGTGCTATACTGCTAGGTCTCCAATTCACCCATATGGGTTTTCCTTTGCACCCCCCTCCCAGCCCATGGGTCCTTGCAGTGAGGATACACCAACTTGGAACTTACCAGCTGCTGTCCTTTATACAGTTTATATCTCCGGTACCTGGCATTATGTTTTATGGTACACATGGCCCGGCCCGACAAAGTGACATTTATTTCAGATCCGGCCCTCATAACAAATGAATTCGACACCACTGCCATAGAGTGCACCCTCCAAACCAGCCATCTTCTCCAGTGGAACTGGTCTCTGCCATTTGGAGATCAATTGTAATTCCAGGAGTTCTCCAGGGCCCATCAGGAGGTTGGCAACCCTACAACTGAGGAAGGGATCAAAGGGGTGGTAAGTGTATGCAAATATAGTGTTTATTGCACTGAGAGCTGAGGATTCTGGGATTAAGCCAAAGGCTTCATAGAAGAAATGGGTTATTAAGGAAGTTTCATGGCATGATATGGGCAATGTATTGCTATTTTTGGAACCTGGAGACAATTTAATGTTCCACTGAGCTACTCACCTTTTTTTTTCTGGGATTCATAGGAGCAGGAAGAATGTGGTATGTGCACAAAGTGCTTCTCCCCTCCCCATTTCATCACCATCAGTGGCCAAGTAGTGCCCAGAATTCTTTTCTAACACATTCGGCATACATCATCACTAGGGCTGCTAACCACCTGGAGAGGGGGAAATAGGCTCAGTGTATTGAAATGGATAGCTGAAACTCTTCATGGCATGGAGGTAAAGGTAAATAAGCTCCCATTAAACCTTTAGTTAAAGGACAGGCCTGACCTGGACAGCCCAGACTACCCTGATCTTGTCAGATCTCGGAAACTAAGCAGGCTCAGCCCTGGCCAGTATTGGGGGCTGGGGGCTGGGAGGATATTCAGAGAGGTGGCTGAATAAGGCCTGCCCCCACCTCCCACCTCTGGTATTCCAAGGAGGTCTCCCATCCAAGTACTTGCCAGAGTCGACCCTGCTTAGCTTCCAAGATCTGATGAGATTGGACAGCCCAGGCCAATATTTGGATGGGAGTCTTCCAAGGAATAACATGGTCATAACACAGAGGCAGGCAATGGCAAACCACCTCCGGACATCTCTTGCCTTGAAAATTCTATAGGGTCACTGTAAGTCAGCTGTGACTTGACAGCACTTTCCACCACCCAGCGGTTCGAAAGCTGAAGTAACTGACGGCGAGTAGATAAATGGGAACCTACCCTTAGAAGGGTAGGGGGCACCCTCCTCTACGGAGGTGCGTGGAAGGCGGCAGCTGCAGCAGGACATCGGCTGCAGCAGAATACCGGAGGTGGCGGCATGGCGTCGAGGCGGCAGCAAGCAGTAGCAGCAGAGCCGAAAGGAGTGATCCCTGGTGGCCAGCAGCAGAAACAGCAGGCGGCTGTCGTCAGCAGAGGTGGAGGCACAGCAACGTCATCCAAGGGCGCGGCGGAGACTGAAGGACGCAGCCGGACCGGAGGAGGACGTCACCTGTGTACCAGACCGCCTGACTGCCTAAGCACCAGAAAGAACATCTAGCTGCCGGGAATGGAGCCAAAAAGAACAGCCAAGCCGAAGAGACATCAGCCCCCACCCATAGAATCAGTGAGGCCTTAGTTAGGGTTCAATGTGACTAGCACCCCACATGTAAACCACCCAGAGACCCCCACGGGGGTTAGGACGGTATATGAAATCGAAGAAATAAATAAATAAATAAATAAATAAATAAATAAATAAGACATTCTCCCCCCTCCCATGCAGTTGCCATCCCTAGCAACCATTGGCATGCAAACAAGAGAGCTATCTTTCAAGATGCTTAATAAGTTCTTCTCACTGGGACGCTGTGACTGAACATTCTGAACCCGCCTCCTTGAATCATACAATCTGCTTCAGTTCTTTGGTTCAGGTAAGAAAAAAATAAATGGTTGTATTGCAATTCAAAAAATGGCTGAATGAAAAATAATTATCTGCTGTTTTGAAAATTGCATACTCCGTTATGTGCAAAAATGAACCACACAAGCATAAAATAAACTGCAGTCATGATTTCAAGGAATATTAACTCTTTGGTAGCCCAGTACAGGGAAATGATAAAGGGGCTGGTGTTCTTTAAAGACATACAAGTTTCAGGTGCCTGTTTACACATTAAACCTCCCTGGGAATGTTTGACCACTCTTAGCACTGTCTTCTGAAAGTGGGTGGAGATGTCTTTATTTTATGTAGCATTCCCTCAATGACCTGTCCTTCCTGCCCTATGTTTTAATTACTGGGGTTGGGGTTTTTTTTTAGCCTATATAGAGGTCCTTCTATTCATGTGAAGAGCAATAGGATGATTTAAAAGGGAAAAGGGTGCCATTCTGGTCTCCATTAGACTTGGCTTGAAAGTGAAAGTACTATGCATAATCGTAACTGGGGTTCTAGTGGCCCCAACAAATATGTAACACTTTTTAGCACTGTTCCCATGTATAAATAGATGGACCAGCACCTATTACCTCCATTTTATAGGAAGGTGGAACAAACAGTGAAAATTAAAAATTCTGTCTATAATTTACCTCTATAGACATTTGTTAGCTTTTGGGGTTTTACACCACTTTTGGAATTGGGGGTTGAAATTATCCCCAGGGAAACCAATGTTTGCATCCTGAATTCTTGAGTTATATAGTAGGAGCAGGTAACAGCCCCATGTTTGTGCTCTGTCAAAGCTTCCCTTATGTTTATAGCCACATGGAGAAGCTCAAATTTAACTGTATTGCAATTCTGGAAATGGGGTCATTCTATCTCCCTGCAATACAAGGCCAGGCCTCTACTGAAACTGTACACATTTTCCAGACTTGAAGGAGCCATTCATTCTGGTACTCTAGATGACCCCTAGCCACCTGTCCACTGAGCTGATTGTTTCCCTTCAAATTTTCCACCGAGGTGCCTGCTCAACTTTTCATTTTTTTTTGGGGGGGGGGGGAGGTTACAATGACAATATAAGGAGGTGTGTGATCCTTGCATACTCACTGCCATTTCTACTTTGGCACACCTGTAGTGTACTTCACTGAGGTTTTGCCTAGGCTTGAAATTCAGAACTCCATTGAACAGCAATGGAAAAACTGGCAGTCCAGGGTACTTCTCAGTCATTTGACCCAGCAGCTACTTGGCATGCCCTGAAAGAACTTCAGAAGATATTCCAGGAAGACAAATCAATATTGTAACGGGTAAAAATGATTGCTTTCTTTAAAATAAACAGTTTTACAGATTCCCAATTGTGTTTTATGCTTTAAATAAATGGTGGGGTCAATTTTACCCTATTTACATTTCTGTTGGGTTTTGATGTTTTCAATGAGGACTATTTTTGACGCTTATTCCAAATGTTACTCTTCTTTGTCCTGCATTGCTGAAGGAAGTTATTCATAAGCCTGATTCCCCCCCCCCCAAGTAGCTAATGCCATGATTGAGAGAACTTCAGGTTTCCATTACTTTTGCTGTAATTTGGGGTCACTTTGAATCCTATGCCAAAGTAGTGTAGTCATTTTTTTTTAACTTGGAAGGGTTAGGCTGTTTATGTCTCATGTCCATTATTTTCAATATAAGCCGCCTGAAGCAGGGCTCTGAAGAGGAGGTATGGAAGTAGCTCAAATAAACAAATAGATGACTGTACAGGACTACTTTTTAATCAAAATTTTGTTGCAGTTTAAAACCAGTAATACAATTCTCCAATGAGATCGATATAGACCAATATTTATGTACAAATAAACTTTCTGCCATTGTTTCTACCGGATCTCTGTTTTTGTACAAATATCCTCCTTTATGGTGACCTTTGCTTTCTAGTATGTTGGCCTTGGCTTCCTTTAATCAATATGTGGTTGCTTTCTGGATTTTTGCAAGCTTATTCTTCCCTTCCAAACAGCATAGCTGGAAGAATAATTTGCCCTGTGCATAAGAATTGTAGCTGCACTGTCATTCTCTGATGGGGATGACTCATTGGAGTACATCTAGTTTATGGTCTTCATTTGGACAAGGAAATCGGGGATTGTGAAAACAAGCAAATTGTTCTGTAACACCGCTACGCTTCCGTTTGGCACATTGTACTCACAGCAGCTGTTGTTCATGGTGCATTTCTATTATGTTCGGCAGTACATCTTTCATTTGTCATGTAGGCAACTCTGTAAATTCTGTTGCTTTCTCTGGACAATCTAATTCAATCAACCAGCCTTTCATTGAATTCCCTCTTCATAACAAAGTGACAACATCCCTCAGTATATCTTCCATTTTCCCGAAGAACAATAAGCTGTAATCTGTTTAGAATGCAAGCGCTAAAGGTGATATTATAATAACCTACATTAGCAAATAGGATTGCCAGACATCCAGTATTTTACTGGGCTGACATGTTAAATTGTAATCTGTGGGTAAATGTTGAGATCTAAAAAGTGATTAAAATCCAGTTTCCGCTGGACTCAGGGCCTGACAAAATGTTATGGTTTCCCTGGGGATGTTCCTGGTAGTGCTGCCATGTCTTCTGCTATAGGAAGAGACATCCTGACAGCAGTTCCTGACCCTTGCCACCCCTTGTTAGGGCAGTGGTGGAAAAATACGCTGCAAATTACTATCAGACTTGAAGTGTGATGTTGGAATTTGCCCCTGGAGTGACATCATTGCATAAAAACAGAGAATCCTAGAGCATTGTGTGGATGTAATAACATCATTGCCTCAAAAGAGATGTCATACCTCTGATCCAATGGCACCCCCCCATGTCCCAGCTTACGAAGTCTCCCACAAGGTGCCAACCATCTGTTGACAGTCTTAGTCCCTGAGTTGGCAGGAGAGGCATATTCTGTAGTTCTGTGCTTTCCATATGCAAGGCCCAATACAGGACCATGATGTTTAGAGAGGAGGTTTAGAACTCCCCCTCTGCCCCTTTCCCAACCCAAAACAGCCGCCAGGGGACTGTTTGCTCCATCGTGGAAAGTAATCAATGCACATTGGTTATAGGGTTGCCAAGCCGCGGCGGGGGATCGCATGTCTTTGCAGAATCCCTGCCGTGGGGACAGCGAGACGCGTTGCACCCGCCGTCGCCAGGACATGATGCTACGCGTCGCTCTGGCAACAGGGCTCCAAACAGCCCCGTTGCCAGAGCGACGTGTAGCGTCATGTCCTGGCGACGGCGGTGCAACGCGTCTCGCTGTCCCTGCAGCAGGGATTCTGCAAAGACATGTGATCCCCCGCCGCGATTTGGCGCGATTCGGGAGCCCTAAGTGGTTAGAAGTGCAGACTCTAATCTGGGAGAATAGGTTTGATTCCCTGCTCCTCCCCATGCAGCCAGCTGGGTAACCTTGGGCAAGCCATAGTTCTCTCAGAGCTGTTCTCTCAAGAGCAGTTATCTCAGTCCCATCTACCTCACAGGGTGTCTGTTTTGGGGAGAGGAAGGAAAGGAGATTGTAAGCTGCTTTGAGGCTCTGGGTGAAGCACAGAGTATAAACCCAATCTCCTCCTCCTCCTGTTCAGGATAGTGGTGTTTGTGGGAGTGTTCCAAACCCTCTCTCTCGATATGCTATTGTGTCAACTTGAAGCAGGCCTAGATGATTCTGAGATGTGCAGAAATATAGAACATGCCTCCACACCCTATCCATCTTGGGGATTTATACACAGGATAATAGAGCACCTTAAATACTGTTATGAATTTTATTGTGGATGTGTAATATTGTTTTATTGTATTTTATCTATTTAATCCAGCATCAGCCGCTTGTTAGCTGCCCTGAGCCACTTGAAAGGGTGGGATATAAATCTCAAATAAATAAATAAATAAATAAATAATATTCTGTAACATCCCCAGAGAAAATATGAAGTGTAGTTAGGCTGTCAGCCCACAATGTACCTGGATCCATTCTGGCCCCTCCTCTGACCCATCAGGTTCTATTCTGGCTCTGCCTCATCAAATTTCTCCAGGTTCCAGCATTATTTGCTGGTTTAGGCCCCAGCCACCAGTGCTTCAGAAATTCCTATATATCTTTGGGTGTAAAGATATTTGCATGCTTCCCTGTGGTACAAATGTTGGTGGGATGAAACAAAGGGTAAAAGATAGATTCATATCATGTAACTGGACTGAAGAGAGCCATGATGATTAAAATATATATATCCTTGGTCTAGTGGTCCCCACCAGTTCTGATATACACCTTCTGCAGCAGAAGTCTGACAGCAAAGCCTCAAGATGGTCATCTCTACATACCTACAACCATTTTGCAAAGGTTAGATGCTATTTCTGGAGCTCTTAGAAGGTAAATGGCTTGTTATTAGCAGGCTGCAGAAAAGTGCTTAATGTGCTGGAAACCATGTAGGCGATACTTGTAACATCTCCTTTACTGCTAATTTTTTACTGTTTGTTCGAGGATTAACATTACGAGCTCTCTGCATTTAGCAAGAAGCAAGCAATCAGCTTTCTGTACCAAGCAGCTTCCAAATGGTTTCTAAGGGCAGCACTATACATAGTGCAACTCAGCAGTCAGTACCTTTAAGAAGACATGGATGAGAGTGGTGAGAGCTACATTATCTAAGTGGAGGAACAGCCAGCGTATCAGGTGTGAATGAGGGCAAAAAAAAATCAGGCAAATTGTAACAGCCAGCTGTTCTGCAAATAGCAAAGCTTAATACTGGAGTACCTCTAGGTCGTGCACCTGTTCCAAAAGGGAAACATATGGAACCACGTTGGGTCCCTGTTATGTGGGGAAAGGTGGGGGGCAGGTAACTGCTTTAAATAAATAAATCATTTCCTCATTTGCCCCCCAAGCCAGAATAACGAGGCAGACACAAGTGCTGGGTTTGAATATAGGGCCACTTTATTAACTGACAACCTTAACTGGAACCAAAGGCAAGGGCAAAACAGATTGCGTTATGGTCAAGGCCAGAGGTCAAGGACCCCTCCCTTACCTTGTCAATAGGGCGAGCCACCCTGCCCCGGGTGGGAGCCCACTGCAGGGGCTACCATCCGGCCGGCTAGCCATTGCAAGACAACCCTGTAGCCCCATCCCCCAAGCCGCAAGGCTCAAAGAGAGGACCTAAACAGGGCCGTCCCGAAGGCAGTCCGTTTTCCCCGCCCCGTGCCGCAAGGCACAAAGACTGTACTCACAGGACCCCTTCAACCCAAATATGGGTGTCGGCTGGTGCTCACCGGACCGCAATCTGTATACCGCATAGCAACCTGCCTACACAAAAGTGACCATCTAGCTTACACGACCCACCCTTCAAAACACCTGCATCACTGCCGAAGTACAGGGTAGGCGAAAACACCCCTTCCCAGCGCCAATCAGGAAGGGGGGAAAAATTCCTACCCGGCCCCCGAAAACCGGACGACCAGCAAATGCCTGCACTACTAACAGGGCGGGAGGGTGGGCCGACGACTAAACTGGACTGCTGGGGAGAAGACGCAGGGCCGTCTTTTACTTCTTCGGCCCTGCCGCTTCCGGATGCCCTTATATGGCGCTTTTGGCGCCAAACCCCAGCCTGCCTCATCCGTCAGGGAGGCAAAGGTGCTTCCCCAGCCCAACGGCTTGGCGCCGTGGGCTGTTGAATCGAATTCTCACAGGTAACATGACTCTTTTGCTAATCTCTGAATTCATAAACTGGGATCCCATTTCCCCCCCTCTTCCTTTTGAAACTGCTTCCCTCCTTCCTGAAAAAGAAGGACCAGTTTAAATAACCAATCAGACAGCCAGAATGCAGATATAGCTTCTCGGTATATCTTAGGTTTGCATTCTCTGGACATAGAAGTTAAACTTTATATTGGTGGTGGAAAGTGTTGTCAAGTCGCCGCTGAATTATGGGGGCCTCATAGCATTTTCAAGGCCAGAGATGTTCAGAAGTGGTTTGCCATTGCCTGCCTCTGTATAGCAGCCGTGGACTTCCTTGGTGGTCTCTCCTCCAAGCAATAACTAGGGCTGACCCTGCTTAACTTCTGAGATCTGATGAGCTGGTGCTAGCCTGGGCTGCTAACTTGATATTAGTAGTAATTAATTAGTAATGAACAGTAAAGGTAAAGGTTCCCTTGCTCGAAAGCCAGTCGAATCCGACTCTAGGATTGCGTTGCTCATCTCCGTTTCAAAGCCAAAGAGCCAGCACTGTCCAAAGACATCTCCGTGGTCATGTGGCCGGCATGACTAAAAACCAAGGCGCACGGAACGCTGTTACCTTCCCACCGAAGTGGTACCTATTTATCTACTTGCAATTTCTTGCTTTTGAACTGCTAGGTTGGCAGGAGCTGGAACTAGAGATGGGAGCTCACTCCATCATGCGGCACCCGGGTCTCGAACTGCTGAACTACCGACCTTCCACAGCCTGCATAGTAATAGTAATCAATCCTAAAATAAATCAACCCTGACTGTTCTATGGAAGGCCAGATACTGAAGCTGAAGCTCAGATACTCTGGCCACCAAATGAGAAGGGAGCACTCACTGGAGAAGACCTTGATGCTGGGAAGGATTGAAGGTAAAAGAAGAAAAGGACAGCAAAGGATGAGATAGTTATGAAGAGTTAGACTCGACTGTGCGACTGAACAACAACAAGTAATTAGTAGTAATGTTTACTACCAAAACTTTATATTAGTAGTAATCATTGAATAGATAGTAGCATTAGTAGGAGGAGTTATGATTGTTGTTATCTCAGTCTTCCTGTCTTCTTGATAATTCCCAATGAGATAAAAAAATATGTACTGTCATATCATCACACTCTGAGTTTTCCCAGCCCTACAATTAAAGATCTATAATGGTGACTTTGAAACTCACAGCACAAATATGTTTACCACTCTGATAGAGGCGGGAAACAATTTTGGAGCCCGACCCTCTTGGAGAATTGAAGGCTCCAAGCAGATGGAGTGAGGAACAATTACTGCTGCATCAGTTAGTGTGGCCAATGGGTTTGGGCGGTGATTTAAATCCATCCCACCTTACCTGTTGTGCTCTTTCTTTCAGAGTTCCCCACCCTCTCTTCTGTGTGGCAACCATGTGGATTTAGGCAGTTGTTTTGAGGTGAAGCAGGAATTGGAGAGGGTCTATCATCTGATTATTCTGGATAGGAGCCTTTCATTTTTGTTGTGACAGCACTGTGTTGTATAAACATGCCTAATCAAGAAGTATCAGTAAGCAAGTTGGCTTGGCATGATTTTTGCAGTTTAGGTGCTTGTAATATAAAGAGACTGGCAATTACCCTGAGGCACTTTGCTTGGAAGAGAGACCACCAAAGAAGTCCAGTGCTGCTATACAGAGAGCCAGTTTGGTGTAGTGGTTAAGTGTGCGGACTCTAATCTGGGAGAACCAGGTTTGATTCCCCCTCCTCCACATGCACCTGCTGGCATGACCTTGTGCGAGCCATAGTTCTGTCAGAGCTGTTCTCTCAAGGACAGTTCTGGAAAGAACTATCTCAGCCCCACCTACCTCACAGGGTGTCTGTTGTGGGGAGGGGAAGGAAAAGGAGATTATAAGCCACTCTGAGACTCCTTTGGGTAGTGAAGGGTGGGGTATAAATCCAATCTCTTATTTTCTTCTTCTAGAGGATGGGGGGGGGGCACCTAAACCAGGCACTCAGGGCTGAACCGTCCCTGGGGGCAGGGGGTTAATCCTTCCATACTGTGCATCAGCACTTGAACATTTGTACAGTGTGGTGTGAGGGGATGAAATTGATGGACAACATCTCTCTGCACATGTTTGGTACAGGCAAGTAAAAGCAAGACAGGGCCTGTAGCCATGTTGAGTTATGAGCCAAGTAGGTATTGTAATGTAGGCAAACTCAATGGGGCAAACTTTTAGGGAACCCACATGGGGAGGGGGAGGTAGTGCTGTCCATTGTGTAGTTAACAATTGCTAGTTTAACCCTTGTTTGGGGTCTTGGGTCTTGGAGCATTGGGGAGAGCAAATAATAGGTGCTGTGATATTCAATGTTATAACAGAGACTGTCAGACAAGATGTGGGCTTGTCAGTTGCTTGGCATCAGTCCTGTGTCTCGTTTGCAGACTAAGGTGCTATTAAAAAGGGAATGATCTGAAATTCCTTTAATAGAGGCACTTCAGATCATGCATGACAAGTTTCCTCTATCCTGGAAATTTGAAATTTCACAAGAACATGGTAAATGGCCGTTTATGAAGACATAAAAACAATGTTGATGCATATCGTGAAAGTGGTGGCTATTTATTGATGCCTGAGATAGTAGAAACAAATTACTGGAACAGATGGCTTGTATTGGCACTGATGAAGGTTAAAAAAAAAAATCTGATTTATAAATGAAAGTAGATTTTGGTCTCCCTTCCATCCCATACAATTACAAAATTAATAGCTAGCGAAACAAGGTGGATGATATTTATAGTACAGCATACTCAGTGTAATGTAGTTTATTAGTCCATGGCCCTCCAATTTAGGATTGTCTTCACTGAGATTAATTCAATAAAACAGGGATGTTTCAGTCTCCAAAAGTTGCTATTTCCTTGTTGGTTGTTTCTATTAGTGAGGGTTGAACATACTGGGGACCTGTGACGCACGGTGTCAAATGTGTGTGGTAAAGTTCTTCTTTAGTTAACTGAGCAGCACACACACACACACAAATTACAAAAGAAACCAGGAACATTGCTTTTTCCCCCCAACTTAAATTCACTGGAGAACATTTTTCATAACATTTTATCATACAAAACCTGCAGAGGTTTTTGGCTTTTCATGCACAGGTTGTCTTAGTAATGAATAATTATGATGTTACTATCTCTAATGAAACATTGCTCTCAGTTTTGCAACAGAGAAATTTCTGAGAGCCTTAAAATAGTTCTGATTTTAGGGAACACATTCCCCATGGATTATCTTATGCTTTGAAGCAGCCGAATTCTCTAGAGTGATACGTGCATATGCTGGGGTAACAAATATGTTATTGCAAAAAGATCTTCCCCTCCCCCGTCTTCTGGTAAA
>NW_015165237.1:729653-748662 GCF_001447785.1 Gekko japonicus | reverse complement strand
TGCATGCGTATTGACTGAGATACATCCTATGAGAACAGGTCACATGGGGGGCATAGGCGTAGACTATGGGGGGCTTGGGGCTCTTATTTTGCTAAATAAAACCATTTAAAACCACAAAAAGGTTAACTCTTTCATAACTGAACTTGTAATCTCCAACACCTTGGAATTCCCTTGAAAGGCTCCCTTTGAAATTCCTTGGATGTTTTGCCCTGGCTTGAATGTCATCTGTGTGTTTCTCAGTTTGTTATAGGCAGGGCTATTTTGGGGCATGGAGTTCCGGCTGGCTTCCGAGTTGCACACGCCTACAGCCAAAACCTCTGTGCATGCGTGGCTACTGAGGGGAACCCCCCTGGAGAGCAACCCCCCCCCGGCAACTCCAAGGCGGGCAGACCAGGGGGCCCCTGGAAGGATTTAAATGCCTCCCCATGCCTTCCCCAGCTTGCCCAGGCTCCCCGCAGATGTGGGGTGCCTGGGCAAGCCAAGGGAAGGCAGTGCCTTCGCTTCAAGGGAGGGGTTTGCCCAGGCAAGCCAAGGGAAGGCATGGGGGGTGGCCTAATATGCTAATGAGCTATGCTATCAGGGATGTGGCCTATTAGGCTAATGAGTTTCTGCTGGGCTTCTTCTACAAAACAAGTCCTATTTATAGGAGAAATATTAGTGACTACCAGGTCCTTCCTCAACAAACCACTGAATTCTAGTTCGCTTTAGTAAGTGTAATAGGGACCTGCTCCCAACTAAGCATGCTGCGTAAATATTGTACCATTTAGTATCTACCTTACTATCACTGCAGTAAGAGCAGCTATCATCCACAGCTGAACTTTGGTTTATTTAATGGTGTCATTTTTTACCCCATCTCCTCCTATGTGTACGGCAGCTTGGTAATCAATAAAATAAAGTTTAAAATAAAGCTACAATTCATCATGTTCAAAACACACAAAAACGAAATCCTGTTAGAGTACAATCCTGCTAAATGCCAGTACCCGCAGTGGTCACCTTGCCCCCTCCCCCGGCTGGGGTTACATGGGATGTGGAACAGTATGGCATAGTCCAATCTCATCAGATCTCAGAAGCTAAGTAGGGTTGGTATTTGGATGGGAGACCACCAAGGGAAGCTCTGCAGAGGAAGGTAATGGCAAACCACCTCTGCTTCTCAGTTGCCTTGAAAGCCCCTTGCTGAGGTTGCCATAAGTCAATTGCAACTTGATGGCACTTATTTTATTTTATTTATTTATTTAACCTTCGATTTATATACCGCCCTAACCCCCCCAATGGGGGTCTCTGGGCGGTTTGTAGTGCTAATCACTTTTATGGATCCCTAACTATGGGCACATTCTCAGGGGTTGGGTCAGCCTACCTAGCACCCCGGTGGTGGCGGCTCTTCCTTCTGGTCTCTGGCTTCGGCTTCCTTGGCTCCTTCGGTCGGCAGGACGCTCCTCTCTCCGGCGCAGTTCTTCTCCAGTGAGGCAGCCGTCTCGGTGTGTGAGTTCGTCTCTCCCGGCCTTGGCTCCGTCCGATAGGCTCCGCCGCGCCGGGAGATGACGTCATCCACACCTTCTGCTGCTCGCGCCGGCCGCTTTCTGTTGGAACTCCGCAGGCCACCAGGGATCGCTCCACTGGCTCTCGATGTTCCACCACGCCACCTCGTCTCTGCCGCCAGGATCCGCCGTCACCGCCGCCGCCGCCGCCATTGTTGTTGTTCCTTCGCTGCTGCCGCCGCCGCACACCACACTCCTCGGACGAGGGGGGTGCCCCTACCCTACTAAGGGTAGGTTCCCATTCATCTACTCACCCTTTAACGGGCTTTTGAACCGCTGGGTGGGCGGTTCAAAATGCAACCCAAGACATTTTTGAATGGTGAAGTGGCAGGGGGGGGGGAGTTTGGTGTAGTGGTTAAGAGCAGCAGACTCTAGGCTTCCGGTTTTGACATTCACCATGGCTGCTGCTTCTCTCTGGACCTCTGGGTGACAGCAGCCAGAGCCCGCTGATGGGAGGGGGTGCAATTGTCCATGCCACCCCTGGAGCCCTTGTGATCGGCTCCTAACCATGGGGCACTAGAGCGAGCTCTTCCACCGGCGATCCGGCCGGAGAAGGGGGGCTCCTCCATGCCCCAAAGTTCCCGCTGCAGTGTGTCCCATAGGGGGAAAGGAATCGCACACCGGAACAAGCGCTTGGTGGCTGAAATTAAATGGAAAGCGGAATTAATATTGAACTGTGAGTTGGAGTTAAAGCAAGAACCACCAAAAACTTAAGTCAGAAACTTCCCTTTAAAAACGAGGGGGGGGACTCTCCCCCGATAAGAAAAGCCAAGCAATTTAATGCTATAATGATAAGGGGGGGGTGAACAATTAAAGCAAGATAGACTGAGTTAAAAAGCATTTAAGAACTTACCAAGCATATTAAGGAGTATCAGAGACTCTGATAGCTTTTACAAAAAGTAAAAAATCTCCAAAAATGGTGCCCATTAGGAAGGATGAGAAGGAAAAACAAGTTAAACCAAAACTTCCTGTTGGACCTGCTGGACCAGAAAGTCCTGCCCCTAGACAGGACACAACTGCAGAGCTACAGAAGATGCTAACGGAAGCATTGCGGCCCCTGCTGGAGCAAATAACAGCATTGCACAGCAAATTTGATGCATAGCAAATGCAACTGGCTGAAATAGCCAAAAAAACAGATAAAACTGAAAAAGAAGTAAAAGAAGTGGATGCCAACACCAAAAAAAATGGGGGGGGGAATTGCTGGTGATGGGGTGAAGAGCTTGATGGAAGAGTCTCAACTGTTACAGCTACAAAACAGAGCAAGCTATGTCTTAAGGTTCCAAGGTGTTCCTGAAGATAAGACTGAGAATCTGAAACAGACTATGTGTGATGCATTAGGCCCTTTGGCAGATATAAAAGCAGACACACTACAAAGCAAAATAGATATGATCTACAGATCTTATCCAGAATTTATAAGAAAAAATAATCTGCTGGGGGAAGTGATTGTAAGATTCTTGAGAAGAAAAGTGAGAGACCAAATTCTCAAAGTGATAAGTGGATCTACCTTGAAAATCAAAGACAAAGAAAAAAAAGTGTTAAAGTACATACTATTTGAAATAAGGAGGAGGAGAAGGAAATACAGAGACCTAGTACTATTCCTACAAAAGAAAAGCATTTCCTACAGGTGCATGGTACCTGAAGGCACAATCTTCAAATTTATGGACAAGAAAGAAAAAATTGACTCTGTTGAAAAGGCACAAGAATTTTTGCATCGACATAGTCGCCCATCAGGGGAGAAAGAAGACAGCACTAATGAAAGCGAAGAAGGAGCAACGACAGATTCAGACGATGATCCAGACTCTAAGTTAGGGGCAGTTGCCCCAAAGACAAGCTATGATTTGAGAAAACAAAAGCATTAAAAAATTAGATGTTATTACACTTTGAAAACTCTATATATTTTAGTAATTAATTCTTATAATAATTTTAAAATAGGTCAAAACTAGAGGTGGCTTAAGTTAATATATAAGCTAAAAATAATTGTTAGATGACCACAGTCAATGAATTGTTATTGAATATGGAGCTAAAAGCTAATTTTGATAAGCAGTATGTATGACCACCATCTCTTGGGTTTTTAGTGGGTTTTCTTTACTTTATCCCATAGTAAGTATTGAATATGGAGCTAAAAGCTAATTTTGATAAGCAGTATGTATGACCACCATCTCTTGGGTTTTTAGTGGGTTTTCTTTACTTTATCCCATAGTAAGTACCCTCCCTTATTTTTGTTCTAGTTTATTAGTATGTCATTTTTAGAAATGCAAATTAAAAAATCCCCTACGGGGGGCTCAAAAAAAGGAGAGCAGCAGACTCTAATCGGGAGAACCGGGTTTGATTCCCCACTCCTCTACATGCAGTCAGGTGGGTGACCTTGGGCCGGTGACAGTTCTCTCAGAGCTGTTCTCTCAAGAGCAGTTCCCACAGAGCTCTCTCAGCCCCATCTACCTCACAGAGTGTTTGTTGTGGGGAGAGAACGAGAAGGAGATTTTGAGCCTCTCTGAGACTCCACGCAAAGGGTGGGGTATAAATCCTGCTTCTCCTCCTCCTCCGCTGCCACCACTATGTCTTACAGGCAAATTACACATTGGGTGTTCTAATCATTTTACTTATTTAAATTATTATATTCTGCTTTTCTCTCCAATGGGATCACAAAGCAGATTATGTTGTTTTCTCGTCCTTATTTCTGGCCACTGTGTGACACAGTTCAGACGGGGCGTTTCAGCCAGCATAAACTGTACCGGTTGGAACCGGTGCAGTTTATGCCGGCTGAAAGGCGATCACACTTACCTCCCTCACAGCGAAGTCCATCGCTGTATGCCCATTCACACGCAGCGGGCATCAGCGGTTTTTTTTTTAAAAAAAAAAAAACTCCGTTTGAACATGCGCATAGGCAGCCATCCACAGAATGGCAGAGGGACGGCAGGAGGCAGCTGTGACTCCATCTGAGGGGTCCCAAAGCCCGTTCTCTCCCTTTTTTCTTCCAATGCAAACAGTCGCCTGGATACAGGGTTTTCAACAGAGGGCCAGTTTTTCCCCCCACCCCAAATCTTTTTCCCCCTCTCCTCTCCTCTCCCAAAAAAGGCATGCATATGCAACTCAGCGACCCCCCCCTTCTCAGTTCAAAGATACAAAGCCGGGGAGGAGCCGGCCGAGCTGAGGGGGAAGGCAGGCGGGGGTAGGTTGGTGGCGGGCAAGGGAGCGGGAGACCAGTGGTGCTGAGCAGGGGTGGGATGGGGGCGGCGCTCCTGGAAGAGGGCCCGGGGCAGCTCCGGCCAGCTCAGCCAAGGGAAGCCGCCAGTTCCCGGGTCCCTCTTCGCATCCCCCGTCCGCTCGGGGGTAAGCTTCTGCTGCTTTTTCGCAGTTGCGCCCTCCTCTTCCAGCAGGACTGACAAGCTCATCTCTCCCTCCCCCCCCAACCGCCACCACCGAATGGCTTACTTGTGAGCCAGCCTTCCTGGGGGATCCGGCTGCCAGGCTTTGGTCCTCCGGTTGCAGATCAGACCTCTGAAGCCCCTCCCTCTGGCCCCTCTGGCCCCGCTCAGAGGCAAAGCCCCCCCATGAAAAGACTCTCTCCTCCTCCTCCTCGCCCCCCACTCGTGGCTCAGCCTCTTCAGCGAATGCAGCTCACTCGCTTTCCACCCTTTCCCTGCTGCAGCAGATTAACTCCTCTTCCCCTCCCAGTGCCCCCCCGTGCAGCAGCAGAGTGACTTGCAAGGAGCAGCCCCGTGGAGACGCACTAGAGGGGGGCACCGGCGCCGCCTCCATGGGGGGGAGCCTTGCTGAAGTCCGTCCCGTCCGTCTGGGCCTGGCCTCCTCCGGCGCCTGGTCGGGAGGGCGGTCGCGGTGGTGGTGGGGGGAAGCCTTCCTCCTTCCTCTGCAGCGCGAAAAGGGTTAAACTGAGTGAGGCGCCGGGGGAGGTGTTGTGATTTGCATGGCCGGGAAGGTTTCCTTACAGGGGGGGGGAAGCTTGTCAGTCCTGGGAGAGCTTTGGAACTAACTCGCAGCTGCTTGGTCAAGGACAGGGAGGTTGAAAATATCACAATTGTGAATCACCACTTGTGCTTTGCAATTCAAACAGAAGACGAGAAGAGAGGCGATTGTGCGGTGCGCTGTTCAGTCCCCGGCCCGGGGGCTGCTGCGTGGGTGGCGCAGGAGGGAGCGAGCCAGAGCAGGCGGCGGGGTCTGCAGCCTCGGCCGCTTCTCCCGGCATGGGGAAAAGAGAGGCGAAAGTTGCAGGGGTGCCTAGGAGGAGGGGAGGTGTTGCTTGAGGATCTGCCGGGTCTGGGGGCTGTTAAAGAGCAAATGCCAGGGCGAAGCTTCGCCCAAGTGCTCATCGCCTACTTTTTTTAAAAAATGGCGGGCGCAAAGCGGAAGCCTCCGGCAGCTTTCACAAGCGGGGAACGGAAGTTGTTTCTCAACGTTGGAGAGTGATCAGACGGCATGGTTAACCGATTACAACTGTTGTACTCAGGATACCACCACTTGGGGACCTAGTGGCAGAGTACAATGGTTTAAAGGGTTTTACAACGGTTAGGGACGGGAGGCAGATGTTCGCCGTGTGAACGCCGGTAAGTACACCGGTTGGAACCGGCACCTATACCATTGTAAATCCCCCGTCTGAACGCACCCAGAGTGTTAGACCGGATGGGCCTTTGGCCTGATCCAGCATTGGCGTCTCTTATGTTCTTATGTTCTTAGGTTAGGTGCAGAGCGTGTGAGTAGCCCAAAGTCATCCAGTTAACTCCCATGGCAGAGCAGGGATCTGAACTGGGATCTCCAAGATCCTTGTCCAGTATTCTAAGCACTAAACCACACTGGCTCTCACAGAATGCTACTAGTGCTTGTACTTTGATCCTTAGAGAAAAGTGCTTTCCCTAGACAATAATAGTAAGTGATTTTGTGCATACGATTGGTTGGATCAGGGTGAACATGTAAGAGCATAGGCTTTGCCTGCTGCTTTGCACTGCCATAACCTGATTTAGAGGAAGGACAAGATGAAGAGAAATACACCGTTACATAAATAACTGCCATGGAAGGTTTACTCTCCTCTTCAAAAAGCACAGTGGTACAGAGTCATCTGGGAAACTGGTGGGTTTTGAAGTCGCTGGCAAGGTGGTGTTAGAGAATTGCCGCAAAGACGAAGAAAACATCAAACATTTTCACGTGTACTTCAGCCTGATCTGTACAAAGAGCAACTTGCCAAATCAAACACAGCTTGTCAGTCATATACGGTAGCCCACAAGTGCCAAAGCTTTGATAAACTTCCTGCTTTTCCTCTCAGCCTGTGGCTCCCAAGCCAGGGTTGTGCCAAGCCTCCGGGGAGGGGGCAATGTCTGAGTTGTTAGTCACCTGAAGCAAGATTGTAGAGAGGTGGGATAAAATATTCTAAAGAAACAAGGTTTACTTGCTGGGGGCTGTGTTGACTTTGACAGCTCCAAGCGGTGAACGCCTGCTTTCTGGTGTCCCTAAAGGGGGGGTTGCTGGATCACAGTCATTTCACAGGGATTTGAAGCACCCCCTCAAGATGAAGGGATTAAATGAATTTGAATCTAGATAGCCCAGATTCTGAATGGGGATGGAGGAAAGCTGTAACAGTCCCTGATTATACATCGTAGAAACTGGCAAATGTTATGCCATGTTAAAACCAATAACAGGTTATTTACTTTCAAAGATTTATCACTGATATAAATGCAATGGCATTTTTTATGCTCATTCCCGTACTTATACACTGTTGATCATTTCTTGAGGTGAATAAATGTTTCTGTGTTCTGTTTATGAAAGACAGCAACAGTGAAATGGCCTCAAATTGGAAGCAAGGCAGTTTTGGCTTGATGGACAAATAATTTCTGGATCTGCTGACACAAGTATGCATATATCAGGAGATCTGTGGAGTTACCTCTGTATTCATGTGGGCCAGTTTGCACAGGTGCATGCGAGAGTCTGCATTCTATTGTGTTAAATTAATATCTATGACAATAGAAAAGCTCCCTAAAATTTGTCTTGGAGAGCAATTGCACAGCAGCTTTCTTACGTCTGTTACTTGGCAACAGAAGACAGTCCCATTAATCTACCTCTATGGGTTCTCCCAAGATTATTTCCACAGGTTGAAACTGGAAAGATGCATAAACTGGATTTAAAAATAGGCTGCGAAATATATGCATACAACACAACACGTCTCTGTTGCCAAACTTGAAGATCTTGTTACCAAGTGATTAAGATCCATCATGGCTATGGAAATTAGGTGTCAAAACTTGGTACAGTTTTGATAAGAAAAGAACATTATTCTTTATATTTATATTATACATGTCTGTTTTGTGGCAGGCATGCTCTTAGGAGAAGGATCCTTTCCTGCATGTAAAATAAGATGATCCATGCCTCCCTGCTATACCGGGGTCCTGATTCAGATTGGGACACATGGAGAGGAGCTTAACCCGACAGCTTTCCAACTAGGGTTGCCAAATGGGCCCGGGGGGCAAGGAATCCCCCACTTCGGAGCCCCGATTTCCGCCCCGGCGGAATCGGGGCCCGGGGGGAACCCCGCCCCCGAAGCTGCGTCACCAGAGGTGACGCAGCCACATTGCTGACGTTGGGGGCGTGGCTGAGCTCATCGGGGGGAAAACTATATGGCCACGCCTCAGCCACGCCTCCAACATCAGCAACGTTTCTTTCTTTCTTTCTTTCTTTCTTTCTTTCTTTCTTTCTTTCTTTCTTTCTTTCTTTCTTCTCTCTCCAGGCTAGTTTGGCTGGGGATCCGGAAGATTTTTTTGTTATCTTCTGGGCATGGAATAGGGATCACTGGGAGTATGGGGGGATCTATCTGTGAATTTCCTACATTGTGCATGGGGTTGGACTTGATGATTCTGGAAGTCCCTTCCAACTCTAAGATTCTATGACCCAGTAAAAGTGGAAACTATCAAGACCTTTCTGAGACTGGACAGGGAACAGACTCTTCATGTGAGAAGCAGCAGGATGATTTAGGAACCACTTCAGACTGAGACCTGGGATCCCTAATGTTATCAGAGCCCCCAGTCTCAAACCCCTAAACCCAGAAACCTTGGTAGAGGAGCCTGCCAGCCCAACTGGAGGCTTGGTTGACCTTCCATCCCTAGGGCCAGACATCTCTCATCTACATTGAGTTGGGCCTTGAACCAGCAGCCCTGAGGCTTCTCCACCAAACCAACAAGATCATCTGCCCTACCAGTAAGGTTGCCAACCTCCAGGTAGCACCTGGAGATCCCTTCCTCTGACAGATGATCTCCGGACAACTGAGATACTTTGCCCTGGGGAAAATGGCTGCTTTGGAGGGTGAACTCTATGGCCTTATACCCTGCTGAGCTCCTTCCCTTCCCACAACCCAGCCCTCCCCTGGCCAGTTGTCAGGAGGGACCTAGCAACCCTAGTATGGAGCCCACCCACTCTGTTCTTTCCAATATTGTGCAAAAAAACAAGTCTTGTTTCCACTAACAAATATCACTTCCTGATTTTTCTTTGGGATAATTTCAAAACACAGTTACTCCTAGGACTGGGGATCTCCCTGCCCCTGACACCTCCACTTGAAGGGTGTATATGCAATGTGACAGTAACCCACATGGGTGGAAGTCTTCATATGTTCTCTGGAGGTCTTGGCTGTTTTGTGATTTGGGAATGCTCTGCTATTATGTTTTTTCTGGTGATTTTGAGGTACAGACCTCCCCTGCAAACATTCTGTGTTCCTACCAATTTATCACTGTTAACTGTCTTTCCCATCACTCCCTTCTGTAGTTTGAAATCTGGATGGAGACATTTTTTTTTATTTTGAGAATATTTTAATGGGTTTCTAAAAGGGTAATAATATTTTGAAGGTATGATATTGTATTTAAAAGTCCAACATAACTAAATAATGTAGAAACTATCCAAATAAGCTTTTATTTGGTAAGTGTGTGCACTTCCTAAGAACAACGGGTTCTTAGTAATAGCAATGCAGAGTGCATATCTACATAGTATATCTCACTTGAGATGATTGTGGCCTTAACTGTAACAAATGAGCATTCAGCCTGGAACTGCACCAGGGGTCATTTCCTGCAGGAGCGCACAGGAACGGAGCTTCGGCAGTAAAGAGCCCAGGGGGCGGGCACATGCAAGAAGCCCCACCCCAGGCTCCCAGCAGCCCTCAGTCAGAGCAAGAAGCAGCCAGGTTAGTTGCGGAGCTCCCCCCTGGCCCCCCGGTCCAAAACAGTCCAGTGGCACCTTTAAGACCAAGTTTTATTCAGGGGCAAGCTCTCCCTCCTCTGCGAGGACAGATCTGCACGTTCCCCCCCCCCAATAGCTAGCAATCCAAAACAGTCCAGTGGAGCCTGAGCGGTGGGTGTTGCCTTCTGACACACTTCCGGTGATGTCAGGGGGTGTGGCATATGCAAATAAGTTATGCTAATGAGTTATGCTATTGAGCTCCTGCACCTCTTTTTCTACGAAATGACCCCTGAACTGCACATTAGAACAGCTGTAGAGATACTGCTCAAAGCAATGTTTCATTTTCCTTCTCTTTGCCGTATTGTATAGGTTTAGTTAACATTAGGGCTAAACTACATGTTGTTGTTGTTATTATTTTGGTGAGATGGACTGGAGTTCCCTGGGCCCAACATGCTTTCCCTGTAGTCACACAAATGCAGGAAAGGTATCCTGCTTGGAACTGTGGTGTGAAAAGAAGAGGAAACACTCTGCCCCCCTTTGTGGCTACTATGATAGGCATGAACTGGGAAAATGGAAGTTTGTCCCAGTTCATAGTTCTTGAGGTCCCATGAACCATGGGCTGAGATAAACCTCTCCCACCTTGTGGGAAGGTCCCCGTTGGTGAGGTTTGTGGATCTTCCCTCCCTCCTTTCTGCTGGCAGCAGCTCCCCGAGTCCAAAGCCCATTTAAAGAGATTGTTCCCTTCAAATGGGTTTTGAGTTGGGCACCACGTGGGAGTGGAGGCCAAGCAGTGAATCTGCCACTTTGCCTCCACTCCCACGTGGTACCCACTTGCAAAAGCGATTTAAAGGGGATTTTCCCTTCAAATGAGTTTTGACGGTGCCACAAGTTTAAGTTTATCGTTCATGGTCATTGGCCTTCACAATTGAAACATATTTGAAACATTAAAACATTTGAAACATATTTACAAACAGACAAAAGTTACAATTCTAAAACCTCAACTCACATTCAGCTCAATACAAAAAGAACAATTCAGCTGGGGACATTCTAAAAGGCACTATTCATTCTGATCTTCCTGGCTACCAAGGCAAAAAGAACCGGTCTGTAAGAAACAGAAGGCTCCACATCAGAGAGCATCAAAGTTAGGTTTTCCAAAATCTGAGAAAAACTGTAGATCAACCAGAATCTTGGTTGGGTTTTGAAAGTGGGCGCCATGCGGGAGTGGAGGTCAAGTGGCAAATTTGCCATTTGGCCTTCACTCCTGCAAGACACCCAACTTGCAAAAACCATTTCAAGATGCAGGCCATTTCAGAAATCTCTCTCACTTCCCCTTGCTTCCCACCATGAACCCCGTGAACCTCCAAAACCATGTTGACAGTCCTGGGAGATTTGTATAGGGATGGGAATGAACCGAGGCTCGCAAACCACAAACCGGGCCCAGTTCATTATGAATTTACACACATAATTTGGTTTGTGCCCATCCCTAGTAGCTACACCCACCCAGAATAGCCCAGATTAATAACTTCAGGGTTATGTGAATAAAACTGTCTGCTGGGGCTGTTTTGGCTCAGGAAAACAACATGAAAAGGAAGGCAGGTTTGTTTATTCATGCTGCTGTTCGAAGTTGAATCAGGCTCCTGGGGACTTTAAAAATGCCTTTCCCTGTAGCTGCCCTGGGACTTTAGGGAAAGTGAATGTGTTTCCGGGAACCCCAACCCAATGCACCAAAAATGTAATATGTAGTCCAGCATGGTTGAGGAAGATCACAGTACTATAATAAGTACCCCTGGATTTCACAGGAGAGAAAGTGGAACAAGAGATGAAATAGCTGTGTTGTTGTTGTTTTTTTACTAGATTGCCGTTTGTGACAAAGTCTATCTCCAGACACAGCCTTTATGAATTTCTCCTGGGTCTGAATTTTAAGGGTTACTTGACAAAAAGTAATTTTATTGCCTGTTCTTTCCCCCTCCTGCAATTACAGTTTCATTTACACTGATTCAAATCTTACCACGCTTCCTACCAAGAGGAACAGGCAGGAAAACAATAATTTTAATTACATTTTTTTAAAAAAAAAAACAACTCCTGTGCTGAGTGAGTGACCAGTATTAAAAGTACTGATCCGAGAGACTGAAAGAGGATAATTTATTGAAAGCACAAAGGAAAAGCGATACTTGTCAAAGTGTTTGACATTCCAACAAAGTTTTTTTTAAAAAAAAAATAAGGTGGGGGGGGAGTTGTGCAAGATGAAAGGCTTTCAGATTACATTTGGTCTCAAAAGGTGTCAGTTTACTATTCTGAACTGTGAAATGTATGGCTGAGCAGAAAACAGCAGGCAATTAACAAGTGATGGTATTCACAGTTTACAGCCAATGGGAGCCAATTAAGGCCTCCATAAGAATAGGGGCTTTGTAGACACAGGACGATTTCTCACTAGAGCTGCCTCGCAGCACAGCGCCATTTGCCCCAACACAAACATGTCAATTTCACACCCGAAGCTCCGGGGTTGCATTTTGACTCGGGGCTTCTCCCGATTTCCTCCGCAGTTTCATGATCCTGGTTTTTGAGGATCATGAAACTGTGGAGGAAATCAGGCGAAGCCCCGAGTCAAATGCAGCCCCGCAGCCTCGGGTGTGAAATTGACATGTTTGTGTTGGGGCAAACGGCGCTGTGCACAGTCTGGAGCAGAATCCATTGAATCACATGAGGTGACACTGATACCAGGAACTCCATGAAGCACATTCACAACTTTTTAACAGAAAATTTAACAGCCTGGTTTGGATATAAAGATATGCTTGAACCTACCACCCAGAACACTTCCATAGTGCTCTCTCTCTCTCTCTCTCCTCTCTCTCTCTCTCTCTCTCTCTCTCTCTCTCTCTCTCTCTCTTTCTCTTCACACCAGAGCTTAAAATCTACCTGTTCCTCAAAGTGTTTGGCTTAGTCTAGCAGGGCTGAATAAGCACGACAAATAGGAATCCTAATGAATTTATCATCCCCACTAAAAAGGTAAAGGTTCGCTTGCTCGAAAGCCAGTTGAATCCGACTCTAGGGTTGTGGTGCTCATCTCCATTTCAAAGCCGAAGATCCAGTGCTGTCAGAAGACATTTCTGTGGTCATGCGGCTGGCATGACTAAACACCAAGGCGCATGGAACGCTGTTACCTTCCCACTGAAGTGGTACCTATTTATCTACTTGCAGTTTCTTGCTTTCGAACTGCTAGGTTGGCAGGAGCTGGAACTAGAGACGGGAGCTCACTCCATCATGTGGCACACTCGGGTCTCGAACTGCTGAACTACTGACCTTCCACAGCCTGCAGTTCAGCATCTTAACCACTTGAGCCACCGCAGCTCCTGTCATCCCTACTAGTTCAGTTCAAAAATCCCCATTTTGAGTTTGCTTCTCCCTTGCACAAATTAAAATCATGAGTATTTTACTGCCATTTTCTGTGCCCTCATGTTGACTTCCCCCATAAAATTTAAGAAATACGTCAAGTAAATTTTGTATCAGCAACAAAAATGCAGAAACAATGACAACATTGAAGCTGGAAAGGAATGGGGAATGTGTGTGTCTATGCATCCCTAAATATGAAAGTATATTGGTATAAAATCCTGATGCAAAGATGACTATATCAGATTCCAAGAAAATTTAGAGATTTATAAAATGTTGGGACTCCCTATGCATTCTGGGTTGTCTTCATCAGGAGAGACCAGATTTAAAGCATATTGATAGAATAATGAAAATAACAAACATATGAACACCCAGCGAAGCTGCCTTATATAGAATCAGACAATTTGTCTATCAAAATCAGTACTGTCGACTTAGGCTGGCAGTAGCGCTCCAGTATCTCAGGTAGTGGTCTTTCACATCAGCGGCTGCCTGATCCTTTTAGCTGGAGATGTGAGGGTTTGAAGTTGACCCTGGAACCTTCTGCGTGCCAAGCAGATGCTCCACCACTGAGCTCCAACCCAAAGGGGGCCCCAAAGGTGTACCTTCTGTGGCATAATAGCATTAACATCAGTGGAAAGACACTCCTGTTGGTGGAGGAAGATCCACTAACACCCAGGAGTAGAATCATAGATGTTCAGTGAAATATACCAGGAGGGTGGAATAGGGAAATTTTACTTGTGGTACTTTGGATTGGTACCTTAGTGTCTGTAGTTGATCTTTTATGCTATGAATGACTTAACAGAAAAGGAATGCAAACTCTCCATAATATGTATTTAAATTTTTTTTTTTTGGGGGGGGAGATTTCAGAGTACATTTTGGAAGGACTGTGAAGACCCATATGGGCATAAATTTCCATTTATGTTTATTTGATGAGTATGTGTGTTGTAGGTGTGATGATTTTAACAAGGATCATGTCCTATTTAAATATACTTTTCTGAAAACTGAGCCCGCATTGCGGGGAGGGCGGGGTATGAATTGAATTAATTAAATAAATAAATAAATAAATAAAACATCCAGCCAAAAACATACTATATCTAGCTGCTGAGCATATATTATAGCTATCTTGAGAACCTCACTGGTTGTAAGTTTCTAGACAGAATTGAAGTTGCTGGCCCATATCTTTAAACCCCTTAATGGTTGGGGACCGGGTTACTTCAAAGGACATCTTCTATTATATTCTTAGATGATCTAACAAATCTTTTATCGGAAAATGGTAATTATTGGAAAGTAAGGTGGTGGCTGTAAGAAACAGGACCTCCTTGGTGATGGCACCTACACTTTTAAAACTGTCTCATTAAAGATATCTGCAAGGCTAGATTGCTATAACCATTTTAATTCATTCCTAACATTTAGCCCTTTAAACAAGACATTTAGTGAGCAATGCTAAGCATGTCTAATCAGAGGTAAGCATCATTTAACTCAATGAGGTGTATTCTCAAGAAAGTATTCTTGTTTAATTTACTAAATTTACTTTAAAAATGTATATGCCCACCATTCCCCAAAACATTTTTAGGATTGCATCCTTAGAAAATCAGGGCTACTATATTGCTGGAATGAATTTGTGGTCAGACTGTATTCCATATTGTTTTAGTTTTGATTTTATTATTTTATTAGATTTATGTTTCTTAGAACAGGTTGTAAAGATGTTAAATAGTATTTGTGTTGGTACACTTTCTATATACCTTCTATGCTCTTTGTTATTCTGTAAAACAACATGGGCACTCACTATTGATGCTATAATAAGAGAAATGTATTACTTAGATGAAAGATTTTTAGGGTTATATTCTTTTCTACAGTAGAAAAAAATTGCTTCTCTCATGGGCTGGAAGAAAATCCTTATAGTGTATTGGCCATAAAATATAAATCTCATGATCATACACAAGATGAATGGAAATCCAAAGGATGTTGACAAACCAGAAAGGATTCAGCACAGAGCTGTAAAGATGATAGAGGATCCAGAAGACAAATCCTAAAAGCAAAAGGTAAAACAAGCTGGGTACGTTTAGCTGAAGAAAACAGAAGATTAAAGAATCTGTTGACCGTTTTCAAATATTTTAAAGGAAAGAACAAGGAGAGGAATTGTTCGATCTATCTGGTGAACGAACAGTTTTAAATTACACTAAAATAGCTTTAAACATTACAAAGAACTTCCTGAATCCCAACTGAGAGTTTCTTTTGATAGAACAGTTCCGCAGTGTAATGTATCCATCTCAGACCGCGTGCGTGGCCATTTCACCACGCGGTCAGGCGAAGCGGCCGAGCTTCGCTCTCAGTAACAATGGGACAAGCGGATCCTAGCTGGCACCTATCGGCAGGCTAGGCTCCCGGCCGAGAGCCTATGGAACTCTCAGCCACTGTAAATAGCCAATCACTTGTGTGTGGGTGTGTTTGGGGTGCGGGGTTGTTGCACATATAAACCAGCCTGCGAGCTGGCTACTCTTGTCTTGTTCTGAGCTGAAATAAAGTATGAAAGCTGAAATCACTAGTAAGTCTCAGTACTTTTCACGCAGGTAGAAGGATTTCTGCCCACAATGTGGCTTTTTAAAAAAAACTCATATCCAACTGCAATGGGAGGTAGTAAGTAAAATGACATCCATCCAACCATCCATGGAAATACTCTGTTGGATCCAACCCTATAGTCTGGCTTTTGACAAGCAGTTTGAACCTGTTCATTGGGTTGTGTTCTCACATATTTAAATAGTGCACTATGGTCAGCAGCTATACATTTTCACACAGCCTGATGGGAATGCCATTTTTCGCTTTCCCACTTCCTTCTCCAATCTGTTGCCCTTGCATGATCCTACAGCAATTGTATAAACTGCAAGTCAATCAATGAGCCTGCAATTGTAAATAAACACGGCAGTATTTTTAAAAAGTCTTATTGTTAAATGTTTAAGTCAGTGTTGTCACTGTTATCCACAGGTGCTGCACATCTACTGTTTATCAACACCTATTCAAGGCAAATGGGAGAAAAAAACTGAAGCTTTGGTTCATGAGTGATTGCAGCTGTTGAATATGATACATTTACCTATTGGACATGTTTGCAACGAAGTATGCGGCATCCCTAAAGTTTCTACCTCTTTTGCTTAAAATCCATTAAACCTCTGACAGCATCTCCATCCCCAGCTGAAACCATATAACTGTGCTTGCTAGCATTTCTCCTTTGTTATTCAGGTTTCCTCTATGCTTCCTGATTTACCATTCCAAATCCTTCCTTCTCCTTCTGTGTCTCTAGCACTCAAATTGCCTTAAATGTTAACTGTAAGGTCATTACAGAAAGGGCTTGTACTTAAAAACACCTTTTTCAAGGAGTTTCTGGTGTATGTTGGATTTTATATTGGGGGTAGAGTTATAGATATTCACCCTAAAGGCAATAACGAGAGCCCTGATATTCAGGATACGGAAGGACAGGGGTTGGTCAAACATGTCAGAGATGATATAATGGCAATCAGCAGCATCTGCTCATGAAGTAATATCAAAAACTGATCAGCAAACTAGTTAATGCTGAAGACACACAGGGACATCTAAGTAGTAGGTCTCCACTTAAAATCTCAAACTGATCCCCCCCCCTTAACTAATTGGAACTGGTGCAAATGGCTGATCATGATTGACAGTTGTGAGAAAGCAGTGTAAGAGAGTGAGGAAGCAGTCTAATAGAACAAAGGACACATTTTAATTAATTTGTATATATCCAAACATCTAATTAAATGATCAACTCTAGTGATCAGGAACTGAGCTGAACAAATGAGTGAATAAATGATGAATAATTCCCTTTGGCATCATCTTATTAATATTTTTGTACAAATGGCTCCCAATGTGAAACTAAGGAGTACAATTCCTCATAAGGAAGGTTAATATAACATATTTGTCCTTATTTTCCTGCAATTTACTTGGGTTGCAGTCACAGACACTAAATAATACACTTTCAATCCACTTTCACTGTACTTTCCTACTGGATTTTAGGACCTTTCCTCATTTGCCTGCCACTCCAGATTTTCTCAGTGTTCGAGTCAAGGCAATTTAAGTCCATGGCAAAAGAGTATCCAAATAACCTGGGGCAGCAGCAGGCTGAAACTGGGCTGGCCATTGGGAGGAATATTGTTGCACTGATAAAGAAAGGTAATGTTTAAAGAGGTGTGCCTATACCATCAGATCATAAGGCAGATTAACAGCAAAAATGGGATAAATGTTCCAGCGTATTTCTACCCAGAAAAAAGTCTCCGTAAATGGGAAGCTATTATCCAACACATTTGTTTCTTGAGTGTATTTAGATCCAAAAATATATGACTAGCATTTCCCATGTCCTTTTGTGCAGCAGAACTGACACAAGAATATATGAACATGACCAAGTTTTTGTTTCACAGCATATGAAGTTGCGATAGCTTAATTCATTTCAAATCAATTCCAAGAAGTTGAAGCAAACTGAGTTTAAAAGTCCTTCAATAATCAGGGACTCTGTTTCCATCTGTATCGTTTTGGGATAACACAATACATTATTTCATGTTTAGCATCTGAGCACACTGAGATAAGTGGAAGTTACTAGTGAACTTTTCCGTTTGGCTGTGACATGATTTTTCTGTCCTAGCATATGCAGATGGTTTATTTGCAACAGTAAATCTGATTCAACAATATTTATTGTTTGGGTTTTGTTGTTGTTTGGGTCTTCTTAAAAACCTGTTTGCATATTCAGTTGTTGGAATGGCTGCAGTGTAGCTCAGAAAAGTCCTAAGATTGGATGTTTAGGGAAACAGACTTGCAAGCCCCCATTTCTGCCTACATGGGAGCTTGAAAATTCTGCAACTGTCCTAGGTCTTTCCCCCAGTGAGGCCTCTCTTATTCTTATGGTCGGATAACCTGCTTCTGTCTGGGTATTTCTGCTGCCACCAATTAGTCTTAAAATGTATCTGCTGTGAGATAACTTCAGGTGAAGAAAACTTCTTCCTTGTGGTCAGGGTTCCCCCCCTCCTTTCCCCCCACCCCCAACTAGACCCTCTACCTTTTCCTCTTCCACCCAAAGGTTGACATTCTACCATATATCTCCCAAAGCTCAATTAGTGTATCTTTTGAGCTGGATGGCTTTTGGGTTGGGAGATGAGTCATGTTTACCTGGTGTATCCGTTAACCTAAAAGAAAAAAACAACTTAGCACTCTCTGAGTGTTGTGCATTGTGTTACTTGTAAGTGCAGAATGCCTGAGCTTCAGCCACAAGCTCCATTGACTCTTGGTATCCTGAAATCTGCAAGAGGATTGGTCGGTGTCGGAAGACAGACCAATCAGGACAGTAATTGATATTTGGTGGGAACAATTCCTATTGGTTCCAAACACTCATTATTGATTGGATATTATTGTTCTAGGGGGTGTGGTTTTCCTTGGTTCAAAATGTATATAGTTGGGTCATTCTGTATGTTTGTTGCTGTGTTCTGAGCTGAATAAACAAACCACTTTTGAAAAGAGCTGCCTCAAGTCCAGTACATAATACTGAGCCTATACAGAGTGTGGACAGATTTATTAGACAATTGACACAAATTCTGGGACGTAAGGCATCTTGCTACACTATCAAAAAGTGCTGTTGCACTTCTGTAACAGTAGTTATGCTAGCAGAACAGCCCTCCTGAGGAGGGGGATGGTAACTGTACCCCACTTTGCCCTAATGCTATTCCTGATAGACCCTTGTCCCCTGAGAGCAGGATTTTGGAGTGCTTTGTGGACTGCAACAGGAGGAGTACATGGGAAGCCCCGCTCTGCCTTCTTCACACTGATGATGCTTTGAGTTTGTCAGGTTCCACAGCAAGTTTCCAGTTTGGTGTAGTGGTTAAGTGCGCGGACTCTAATCTGGGAGAACTGGGTTTGATTCCCCACTTCTC
>NW_015165237.1:713145-729617 GCF_001447785.1 Gekko japonicus | reverse complement strand
TTCTTCTTCTTCTTCTTCTTCTTCTTCTTCTTCTTCTTCTTCTTCTTCTTCTTCCTCCTAAGAAGCGTTATGCTTTATTAGAGTACAAAACTGGTACCATATCCACAGGATTATTGTTAGGAATGACTATGGGGCGGAAACATCCCTACATATAGCAGGACGAGGCGAATGGCTAAGCAAATGAACTCGGAGCGCACGGGCGGGAATTCTCCCGGTGGGAGATTACATAATGAGCAGGAGACTTGCAGGGTCTCATAAGAGCTTTAAGATTCACACCGGAGGTGGAACGCAAGCCCTCCCTTCCTCCCAAGGCCAGACAGATACCTCCTGGCAGAGCTGGGTCCCATGGTCTCCTAAGCAATGTTTACTGCAAGCGGCTGAACTGCGAGCAGGGAGGGAAACAAGCAAAACATGACAGAATTCAACCCCTGATGAATCAAACCATTTTCACTTATGACTAGAATGGCTCCTGAGAACACACGCTTTGTTTTCTTATCCTAGATCCAAGATCTTACTTTATCCTACTGTGGGTAGTGGAGACTAGATGGAATATGGTAACTCCAGTTGAGCAAACACAGTGTTGGGGGGGTATTTTAGTTAAGGTTCTGGTTTAGATTAAGTCAAATCAAACCTTGACTGAAAATTGTATCAAATTATTATTTTTTTACACTTTATTACGGGACACCCTCCGCCATAACTGAGCAAACATTAATGAGGCCCAAGAAGATGAAAAGGTCATTTGTAGTATGGCTGTGATAGCTTGATCCCAAAACTATTTACAGTGGAGTGTTCACTTGATTTCATTGGGACTCATTTGCAAGTAAGTTTATTTAGGATAGCTTTGATGAGTTATCATATCTTAGCTTCCTGGAACCAAAACCCTTGCTTGTGAAATGGTGAGATGATGTTGCCTTAATGTGATCCTAAGGCAGATTATATTCATTTTATCCATCCAGTCCAGTGGGCTCAAAAAGGTGTAACTCTGTTTAGGATTGTAGTTCAAGGCATTGAATCCTTAAGGCCACTTAATGAGTTATCAAGTCCTTGAAGGGCTGGTTCCAGGTTTCCATGGGCCATGGGGCCCCCTTTCCACTTTGGTATAGCCCTTTTGCCGCTAACCACACCGCTTCCATTTGGCCCCTCCTCATTGGCTCTCTCTTGTTGACTATAAAGGCCTTTATAGTCAACAAGAGAGTGCAAAAGTCAGTACTGGGATACAATCTCAAAAATGACAGAATGATTTCAGTCCGATTCCAAGGCAAACCATTCAACATCACAGTAATCCAAGTCTATGCCCCAACCACTGATGCAGAAGTGGCTGAAGTGGACCGGTTCTATGAAGACCTACAACACCTCCTATAACTAACACCAAAAAATGATGTCCTCATCATCATAGGGGACTGGAATGCTAAAGTAGGAAGTCAAAAGGTAACCGGAATAACAGACAAGTTGGGCCTTGGAAAGCAAAATGAAGCAGGGCAAAGGTTAACAGAGTTTTGTCAAGAGAATACACTGGTCATAGCGAACACCCTTTTCCAACAACCTAAGAGGCGACTCTACACATGGACATCACCAGATGGGAAACACCGAAATCAGATTGACAATATAATTTGCAGTCAAAGATGGAGAAGCTCTATCCAGTCAGTGAAAACAAGACCTGGAGCTGACTGCGGCTCATATCATAAGATACTCATTGCAAAATCCAGACTTAAACTGAAGAAAATTGGGAAAACCACTAGGCCATTCAGGTTTGACCTAGATCGCATCCCTGATGAATATACAGTAGAGGTGAAGAATAGATTCAAGGGTCTGGATTTGATAGATAGAGTGCCTGAAGAACTATGGACAGAGGTTCGTGACATCGTACAGGAGGCAGCAATCACCACCATCCCAAAGAAAAAGAAATGTAAGAAAGCAAAGTGGCTTTCTGATGAGGCTTTACAAATAGCAGAGGAAAGAAGGAAAGCGAAAGGCAAAGGCGAAAAGGAAAGATTTACCCAACTGAACGCAGATTTCCAGAGAACAGCAAGGAGAGATAAGGAGGCCTTCCTGAATGAACAGTGCAAAGTAATAGAAGAAAACAATAGAATGGGAAGGACTAGAGATCTCTTCAAGAAAATTGGAGAAATCAAGGGAGCGTTCCATGCAAAGCTGGCCATGATAAAGGACAAAAACGGTAGGGACCTAACAGAAGCAGAAGAGATTAGGAAAAGATGGCAAGAATACACAGAAGAACTATACAAGAAAGACCTCAATGTCCTTGACAAACACGACGGTATAATCACTGACCTTGAGCCAGACATCCTGGAATGTGAAGTTAAATGGGCCTTAGAAAGCATTACTAACAACAAAGCTAGTGGAGGTGATGGTATTCCAGCTGAGCTATTCAAAGTCTTAGAAGATGATGCTGTTAAAGTGCTGCACTCAATTTGCCAGCAAATTTGGAAAACGCAACAGTGGCCACAGGATTGGAAAAGGTCAGTATACATTCCAATCCCAAAGAAGGGCAATGCCAAGGAATGTTCAAACTATCGCACAATTGCACTCATATCACACGCTAGCAAGGTCATGCTCAAGATCCTACAAGCTAGGCTTCAACAGTACGTGGATAGAGAACTACCAGAAGTACAAGCTGGGTTTCGAAGAGGTAGAGGAACGAGAGATCATATTGCCAACATTCGCTGGATTATGGAGAAAGCAAGAGAGTACCAGAAAAATATCTACTTCTGCTTCATTGACTATGCTAAAGCCTTTGACTGTGTGGATCACAACAAACTATGGCAGGTCCTTAAAGAGATGGGAGTACCAGACCACCTCACATGTCTCTTGAGAAACCTGTATAAGGGCCAAGAAGCGACAGTTAGAACCGGATACGGAACAACTGATTGGTTCAGCATAGGAAAAGGAGTACGACAAGGATGTATACTGTCACCTTGCTTATTTAATATATATGCAGAGTACATCATGCGAAATGCTGGCCTGGATGAATCACAAGCGGGAATTAAGATTGCTGGGGAAAAGATCAACAACCTCAGATATGCAGATGATACCACTCTAATGGCTGAAAGTGAAGTGGATCTAAAGAACCTCTTGCTCAGAGTAAAAGAGGAGAGCGCAAAAGTGGGCTTGAAGCTCAATACCAAAAAGACTAAGATCATGGCATCCAACCCCATCACCCCTTGGCAAATAGAAGGGGAAGTCATGGAAGTAGTGACAGATTTCACGTTCTTGGGATCCCAGATCACCACAGACTGTGACAGCAGCCATGAAATTAAAAGACGCCTGCTCTTTGGGAGGAAAGCGATGGCGAACCTAAACAGCATGATAAAAAGTAGAGACATCACTCTGCCAACAAAAGTCTGCATGGTCAAAGCAATGGTATTCCCAGTAGTTCATTTTGCTGGTCTTATGACTGTTCTTAATAAACTTACTTACTTACTATGTATTCCCAGTAGTCATGTATGGCTGTGAGAGTTGGACTATAAGGAAGGCCGAGCGCCGAAGAATAGATTCTTTTGAACTATGGTGCTGGAAAAGACTCTTGAGAGTCCCTTGGACTGCAAGAAGATCAAATCAGTCAATATTAAAAGAAATCAACCCTGACTGTTCCCTAGAAGGTCAGATAATGAAACTGAAGCTCAAATACTTTGGCCACCAAATGAGAAGGGAGCACTCACTGGAGAAGACCCTGATGCTGGGAAAGATTGAAGGTCAAAGAAGACGGGGACGGCAAAGGATGAGATGGTTAGACAGTGTCATAGATGCAATGAACATGAAATTGAGCCAACTTCAGAGGACAGCGGTAAACAGGAGGGCCTGGCGGGAGCTGGTCCATGGGGCCGCGAAGAGTCGGACTCGACTGTCCGACTCAACAACAACATTGGCTCTACCTTCTCTTCTTCAATCACTCCCTTTTCCATTTCAGTTTGCTTACTCTGGAAAAGAGATTATATATAATTTTGCTTTATTAGTTATTTTTATTACTTTTTATAAAACCAGAGGCCCTGACCTGGACCATTTCTGTACTAGTGAAATTCCCCACATTGATATTTTTAAAAAATGCATGTTAGGTGAAATTTTCCTCAGTAGATTTTTCCTCACCAGGTGCAAACCCAAAGTTTCCTCCTCCTTACCCCACATTTTTCAGAATTCTCAGTTTTAGTGAGTTCTGAAAACACGGGGTAAGAAGGAGAAAACTTTGGGATTGTGCCTGGTGTGTGTGGAGGGGAAGACAACAGTGCAGAAAAGTCCTCATTCTCACCCATGTCTTTTTCTGCTCATGACTATGATGTGCAGGCTTTAGCCTTCCCCCAGCACCATTCCCCCCACACACACTTCTTCAAACTGCCCTGTAAAGCCACTAGGTAAAGTGGTTTCATAAACTGATGAAATGAGGGAAATGGCGTGGTTAGGAGGCTGAAGTTGCTTCTGTCCACAAGCTATGATCATGAGGAAAAAATGACATAGATGAGTGGGGGAGGCACAAAACATTAATTGAATGTCTGATTCTAAGTCTTCACGTCATACACCAACAAGCGCAAGGATTTTGTAATGTGCGAAGTGCCCTCAAAGCTTTTTGTACTAGACTGGCATTCAAAGATCAGCACAGAGAAATCATTTGTCATTGAATCCACAACTGTTATCTGATTTGTTTGATAGTCTCACATTTTCATGTAGTCTTCATTGACTTCCTCTGTATTCCCCCTTTCAGTATTCCTGGGATTCTGGTCTGGAGGAATGTTCTGCAGAAATCATGCCACTTTCATACACTTTCGCTGGATTTTTTTCAGCTGAAGAGAGCTAAAGGCAATCCGGTTTTGAATAGGTATGCCCTCACATGGTAATCTTTATGAATATTAAACTGCACTCAAGGGCACTTGCATGCCCAATTAGATGAGCAATTGTTGGTGTCAAATGTGCAACTCAGTCTGATTTCTTCTAAAATGTACACCAAGCTGTAGACAAATCAGGAAGATGAAATGCAGTCAGAAAATATGACTTACATAGCACTCTTCTTTACAAGTTCATACCTAGTTTATGTCCTTACAAAGCCATATTTTGGAAAAAGCATTAACAACATGATAGGAAGAGTCTGTAGCTATTTTTATAAATGACTTCAAACTGTATCTAAGTTACAGGCCATTTTCCTTGAGAACTCTCTCGATAAATGCATTGCAACCAAGTGGAAAACGTATTCCTTTTCCTGCTGTGATTGCACATTTGTACTGTTCAGTGCAGGCACATGTATTTGCAATTTCTTTCTGACAGCTTGATTAACCTTGAAAAGTTGCAAAATGAAAAACTTTTTTTCTTCAGTCGATCCCTAACTTTTGGATCCCTGCTTGAAATGAAGCATTGTAATTCTGCCTCCAGCAAAGGGTGGAGTGGTGGCAGCTTTGCTTGGGTCCTTAACAGAATTGTTTTATTCTCCTTGCCACTTAAGACTGACATTTGTACTCCAGGAAAGTGAAGAATGCCAGTATTAATAAAGAGTAGGCTGAGTGGTGGCATGCATTCTCATTCTGGCAGACTGCACCCTAACCGCTGATTAATGTTGATGGGGCACACAAGGGCTGGGTCTGGATGAACCTGTGACAATGTTTTGCTAAAACAAAACAAAACAAAAACTTAGCAATGGACCAATCAAGGAAAGCCTAAATTAGGGCAAATGCTTTGCTTCTTCTTCTTCTTTTTTAAATACTTTTTTTATTAAGACAAGACATAATGGGACAACCAGGGCTTTTTTGGTAGAAAAAGCCCAGCAGGAACTCATTAGCATAATAGGCCACACCTATTTTCCTTTGGCCATCACTACATTTTCTGGCAGCAAATTCCACATTTTAACCATTCTTTGTGTAAAGCACTATTTCCTTTCATCTGTCCTAAACATACTTCCCTTCAGCTTCATTGGATGCAGTCGGGTTCTAGCATTTGAGGAGGGGGAGAAAAATGTCTCTTTGTCAACTCTCTCCCCCCCCTGTATAATTTTATAAACCTCTATCATGCCCCCCCCCCAGTCATCTCTTTTTTAAACAGAAAAGTTCCAGACTCTTCAGCCTTTCCTCATAGGGAAGGTGCTCCAACCCCCTCATCATCTAGGTTGCCCACCTCTATACTTTTCCAGCTCTGCAATGTCCTTAGGGGAACTCATTAGCATAACTCATTAGCATATGCCACACACCCTGACATCAGGGGCCTGGCGGTGGACCTGCAAGGCCAGCAGGAGTGCGAGGAAGCCCCGCCAAGGCCCTCCCTGGCCCCAGGCAGGCAGGGGTGGGGAGAAGTGGAGAGGAAGCAACTTACCCTCCCTCTTCTCCTGCCTCCTCCTGGCTGAATGAGGGCTGGAAGCGGGGCGGCCGGAAGCAGGGGGCGGGGCTTCATCATGTGCCCCGCCCCCCTGCACCTCACCCGGGGGAACTGCGTTCCCCCGCGTCCCCCCCCCGAAATGACCTCTGGGCATTACAATATGTACCATTTTATTCTCAATCTCTTTCCGAATAATCCCTAACATAGAGTAAGCCTTTTTCACAGCTGCAGCACACTGGGTTGAGACTTTCATTGCACTATCCACTATGACCCCAAGACCTTTTCCCCTCTCACTCACAGCAAGTTCAGACCCCATTAGCCTACACTTTAAGTTGGGGGAAGTTGTCTCAATGTGCATCGTCTTACACTTACTAACACTGAGGTTCATTTGAGCTTTGCCCACTCACCAAGTTTGTGGAGCTCTTCACAGTCAGCCTTGGTTTTCACCATCCTGAATCACTTGGTGTCATCTGGAAACCTGGCCATTACACTACGCAACCCTAGGTCCAGATCACTGATAAATAAATGAAATACTACTGGCCCCAATACTGAGCCTCGTGGAATCCCACTGCTTACTTCCCTCCATTGTGAGAACTGTCCATGGATTCCTAGTCTTTGCTTCCTGTCTTTTAACCACTTTTTAAAAATGTTTTTTTTTATTTTATTAAAAGATAAGTCAAATATACATAAATAAACCCATTATGTCTCAACATTACTACATAAACATTAATACAAACTGTGAGTGCACATACATATATCACAATGCCGTCTATTAACTTGTCAGCAGGATCTTCATATTACCCTATCCTTATCACTTTCTTGTGATTTTCCAATTCTTCTAAAATTGCTATAATAGTAACGTATAATTAGATATATTTTAGAAGGACTGTGGGGACGGCAAACTTCTGGAGGCGTGCCCGGAGGTCTATGTTCCCACAGGGAGATTGGGCAGTAGTGCAAGGTGCCGGTGAGATCACTGTAGCTAAGAAACTTGGCTAGAGTCGGGTAAAGATAAGACGGTGAGCTGTGGGCAGAGCACATCCTGTTATTCTTGTGCAGAGTATGCTTGTAGTTTCTCAATATACAGGGCAGGGGGGAGGGAAAGGGGGAGCAAATAAAAATGCTGCTGAGTGAGTCCGGGTCAGACAGCTTCTGCAGATCTGTGTCTCGTGTCGTTCTTGAACCCTCAAGCCTTCAAAGGACCTCAATAGTATTTTGTGAGAGTGCTCAGACCATAAAAATTCTCATAGATGTAGCCATTCTGCATACCCAGTATGTGCTGGTAATACATCGTTTTCTGTGAAATATGTTATGAGAGGACACCATTTTCGAATGAATCTGGAATGGGACCGCGCATACCCTTGTGAGTGGGACTCGTATTTATCATTTAAACACTTTTTAATCCATTAGACAACCTATTCTCTTATCCCTTGACTGCCAAATATACTCAGGAGTTTTGGGTGAGGTACCTTGTCAAAAGCCTTTTGAAAGTCCAAGTATATAATGTCTGCCAGGTTACCATTGCCTACATGCTTGTTCACTTTCTCAAAGAACTCCAAAAGGTTGGTGAAGCAGAATTCCTCTTTCCAGAAGACAAGCTGATTTTCCCTCAGCAGGTTTTGTCCCTCTATGTTCCTATCAATTCTATCTTTGGTTACAGTTTCTACTAAGTTGCCTGGGACAGGCGTTAGGCTGACTGGCCTGCAAATTCCTGAATCCCCTCTGAATCCCTTTTTAAAAATTGGTGTAACATTTGCTATGCTCCAGTCTTTTGTACAGCAGCTGAATATAGTGATAGATTATGTATATGAGTTAGTAGATCAATGATCCCACAACTGAGTTCCTTAAGAACTCTCAAGCATATGACATCAGGACCTGGAGACTTATCTGTTTTTAATTTCCCCAGTAGGTCTAGAACTTCATCTCTGGTCACCTCAATTTGACTCAGTTCTTCAGACTCCCTTCCTGAAAATAGGGGTTGTGGCATGGGTACCTGCCCCACACTTTCCACAGTGAACACAGAAGCAAATAAGCAATTGAGCTTCTCTACCATCTCCCCATCTTCCTTTAGCAATCCCTTTATTCTTTTGTCACCCAAAGGCCCCACTGCTTCTCTGGCTGGTTTCCTTCTCCAGATATATTCTTAAAATGCTTCTTGTTTGCCTTGATGCTTTTAGCAACCCAATCAAATCTCTTAAACAAAGCTCAAGCATATGCCATCAGGACCTGGAGACTTATCTGTTTTTAATTTCTCCAGTAGGTCTAGAACTTCATCTCTGGTCACCTCAATTTGACTCAGTTCTTCAGACTCCCTTCCTGAAAATAGGGGTTGTGGCATGGGTACCTGCCCCACACTTTCCACAGTGAACACAGAAGCAAATAAGCAATTGAGCTTCTCTACCATCTCCCCATCTTCCTTTAGCAATCCCTTTATTCTTTTGTCACCCAAAGGCCTCACTGCTTCTCTGGCTGGTTTCCTTCTCCAGATATATTCTTAAAATGCTTATTGTTTGCCTTGATGCTTTTAGTAACCCAATCAAATCTCTTTTTGCATGCCTGAACAAAGAAAGAAAGAACCCCCCCACCCCCAGTCTTCCTTTTGGGTAAATACAGTATATTGCTGGTTATCATAAGGTATATTTTTGTGTGTCACATCAAATGGCAGACTCAAGTTGAATCCAGATCACATAAAGGTATTAATGACCAGTAGCTTTTCTAACTTGAAGAAAGGGTTAGATGGGGAAGCTGTGATGGGGAAGCTGCAAACTTTGCCACAAAAAGCTTCAACAGATGAACATACCCTGTCCAACAGCCCTTATCACCTGTGAGCTGAGCCTAGGAGTGGTTTGATTCACTTTCACCCAAGCCAAGCAACTGTCAAACAGCTTTGTGGTTGTGTACTCGCTGTAGAGGTGCTGTGCCTTTTCTTTGTGGTGCTAGAATTCCATTTCCTTGCCTTGCAGGGGCTTTTGCAACTGTGGAGTAAATGGAATTGATCCCCCTCCCACTAAGTCTTGGGTGGTTGGGTCAGATGGCTTCCATAATGGTAGATGAAAAAGGTGTGAAATAATCTCAGTAATGCTGATTTAAATTAACACCAAACAGTAAGACAGAGTGTTTGTTTAGAAAACAGAGTGTTTGATTATGGTCACTGGCTGGCCGGTTAATCCCCCACACACACTATTTATTTATACACTTTACTTGCAAACAGATTGCAGGGGGACAGATCTGTGAAAGGGGGGGGTTTAACTTTTTTCAGGTTGTGTGAGAAGACACATCCATGAAACACTGCCGATTAAGCATCTCATACTGCTTGTGAACAGCTGAATGACTGATGAAAAACCAGCTCCGACCGTGTTTGTGACTGAGGGGCACGGTGTGTGCTGAACTGGCAGGTGCTGAAGTACCCTAGCCCCTTTTAGTGATTCCCCTGTAGTGATGCTGCAGAATTTCATATATAGAGGTGTGAAAATGGACCCCCCCTCGCAGCTCAAAAAAAATCCCCATCTCATTTTAAATCAGTCCCAGCCTCTTTCAAATCGAGGTCTGGCTTGAACTGTGGTTCAACAGCCAGCCTTATCTACCAGGTACTTCTGTTGGCCCTATAATCTCCCAGGTACTTCTGTTGGCCCTATAGCCCCCCCCCCCACTGAGAGCCATGTTTCTCTGTTGCCCAAGATCCTCTGGCCTAGAAAGGTCAGAGGCTTGGATGAATCCATCTGTCTGATATCGGATCAGAGGGGTTCCCCCCCCAATTAAAGCATGTATCTCCTCTAGTGATTTCAAGAGGAACTAGTCAGGTTTCCATGGGAACTCAGGGGCTATTTATTTATTTATTTGATTTATACCCCACCCTCCCCGCCGAGGCAGGCTCAGGGTGGCTTACATAAAAATTACAGATAAAAAAGAACAAATATAAATATGAATATAAAACCCATCATAAAGTGCTGGTAGGCAATTAGTATAACAGTGGCGAGGCATTGGTAGCAATCAATTACAATAAGGAGTGCAGTCAGCATTGGTGTTAGGACTGACATCTCAGTCTGGTTCATGTCGGCAGAGCACAGGCTGTTGGTGGTGGTATTAGGGCGCAGGGTCTTAGGTGTGGCTCATTAATCAAATGCCTGGTGGAAGAGCTCCGTCTTGCAGGACCTGTGGAACTATAAAAGGTCCTGCAGGGCCTCAGTGTCTTCTGGGAGCTCGTTCCACCAGCGGGGAGCTGCCACTGAGAAGGCCCTGACCCTGGTCAAAGCCAGCCTGGCATCTTTGGGACCTGGGAGGACCAGAGGGTTTTGAGACCCTGAACACAATGCTCTCTGGGGAATGTGGGGAAAGGTAGTCCCTCAGGTAAGTAGGTCCCTGACCATAAAGGGTATTAAAGGTAAGAACCAGCACCCTGAAGCAAAGTCAGTATGCTATAGGCAGCCACTGTAGTGCTTTTAGCACAGGCTGGACGTGCTCCCTCATGGGAAGGCCCAAAAGAGCCTGGCTGCAGCGTTCTGCACCAGCTGAAGCTTCCAGATTTGGGACAAGGGCAGCCCCCATGTAGAGAGTATTACAGCGGTCTAATCTTGAGGTGACCATCACATGGATCACTGTCACCAAGTCGTTGCATTCGAGAAAGGGAGCCAACTGCCTGATCAGCTGAAGATGATAAAAGGCCGACCTGGCAGTGGCTGTTACCTGGGCCTCCATCATTAGGGAGGCATCCAAGAGCACTCCCAGACTCCTAACCTCTGGCACTGGCACCAGCGGCACCCCATTGAAGGTTGAGAGTGGGATCCCTAACCCTGGACTGCCTCAACTCAGGCACGGGACCTCCGTCTTCATCAGATTCAATTTCAGTTGGCTCAGTCTAAGCCAACCAGCCATGGCTTGCAACACCAGATCCAGATCTTCTGGTCTAAAGTCACACTGGCTGCCCAACAGCAGATAGAGCTGGGTGTCATCCGCATATTGGCCAATCTGGGCAAGGGGGCACATATAGATGTTAAATAACATTGGGGAAAGTATCACCCCTTAGGGCACTCCACAAACCAGTGGGTGCCTTTGGGACAGCTGTTCCCCTAATGCCACCCTTTGTCTCTGACCCTGAAGGAATGAGGAAAGCCACTGTAAGGCAGACCCCTGAATCCCAGTGTTGGCGAGGTGGTGGATCAATAGCTGATGGTTGACCATGTCGAACACTGCCAACAGATCTAACAACAGCAGCACTGCCAAACCGCCCTGATCCAGGTGCCTCTGAAGGTCATCCATGAGGGCGACCAGAGCCATCTCCGTCCCATGGCCTGGGTGAAAACCAGACTGGAAGGGATCTAATGTGGAAGTGTCATCCATAAAACCCTGTAACTGGATTGTCACCACCCTCTCAATTAATTTACCCAGGTAGGGCAAATTGGAAATCGGCTGGTAGTTAGCCAATTTGGTTGGATCCAAGGATGGGGGGTTTTTTTAGAAGGGGGTGTACCACTGCTTCCTTGAGTGCCCTAGGGAACAGTCCCTTAGAGAGGGACTTGTTGATGATCATCTTTCATTAGCTACAATGGGCCAGGGTCAAGGCTGCAAGTGGTAGGGCATAGAGTTGAGAGTAATTTGTTGACTTCCTCGAGGCTGAGTGGACTGAAATAATCCAAAACCTGACTTGAAGACATGCATGGAGCCTCGAGTTCACTTACTGTCTCAACTGTGGTGGGGAGGTCAGGACAGAATGACAAGACTTTATCTGCAAATAGTTTGCAAAAGCCTCACAGCCAATGTCCAATTCCTTAGCATTTGGTCAGCCTTGTGGCAGAGTAGTCATGGACCAAATAATTCTAAATAATTGGGCTGGGCGTGAGCTCGCAGATGCAATCATGGCCATGTAATACTCTCTCTTGGTGGCTTTGACTGACATCTCATAGGATCTCATAAATGTCCATTAAGATGCTCTTGTAGCTTTGTTACAGGCACACTGCCACTGTCTCTCTAGCTATCTAAGCCTTCACTTCATCAGCTGCAACTCCTGGATGAACCAAGGAGCCAGCCTAAAGCGAGGGTGGAGAGGGCATTGGGGAACGATCTTGTTGATGGCTGCTGAGAGTTGGCTATGCCAATCCTCTACAAGCACATTCAGTGAGCTGCCTGGGGGCACTGGATCCCACAGGGCCATCTGAAGCCACATAGGGTCCATTTGGCTTCACGGATGAGTTAAAATACGCTCGCCGCCCAAAACAGGGTTGGGGTGAAACATTCACACGGGCCTTCAGGGCATGGTGGTCTGACCATGGCACTGCTGTAGCAGTAATCTGGTCCACTGTAACTCCCACCACAAAGATCGAATCAAGCATGTGCCCAGCCCGATGGGTGATGGATGTTACATATTGGGAGAGTCCTAGCACTGCCATGGATGACACCAGGTCCATTGCCTGTATGGAGACCGCATCATCAGCATGGACATTGAAGTCACCCAGAACTATCAGTCTAGGGTGCTCCAATGCCCAGCCCAACACAGCCTCCACCAGGGATGATGGCTATTGGTCGGTGCATTGGGCAGACAGTACACTAACCAAATAGCCAAACTCTCCCCAGCTTCCCACACTAGGCCAGTGCACTCAATGCCTGTGAGCTTCAGTGGTGGGAGTGCCCTGAAGCTGTAAGCTTCCTGAATGAACAGAGCCACCCCTCCCCTCCACCCCCTAGTCTGCGATTGGTGAAGGACCGAGAACCCAGGAGGAGCCAACTGGGAGAGAGCTACTGTCTCCCTGTCTTGAACCCAAGTCTCAGTTATGCATGCCAGGTCTGCACTCTGCTCCAGCAGGAAATTCCGAAGGACCATTGTCTTATTATTTATGGACCTGGCATTGCACAACACCAATGTCAGAGGGGGATCATTAGTCCTAGCCCCACTACCTACCACCTTTGGGATGGTCCCCTTCCCTTACATTCATGCCTGGTCCCACCACTATACTTTCCCCTCCTGAGGAGCACTAGTATCTTTTATGGGTTCCTCCCAAAACTCTTAACATCTTGGTGTGATGGACTGCACTTTTAGAAACTTAGAAGTGCTGTGTAAGCAGATAAAGGACTGTAAAGGGTTAATTTTTCAGAGAGCCAGACAGCCTTGAGTGACAGTCTGTTCCAACAAGAGATCTATTTGGTTTGCATCAGCTGAACAGAGAAAGACTTGAGAGCTGTATGCTGAGGAGAGAGTCAGTCAGATTTCTGCCTTGACTGAATTCAGTCTGATTTCAGCCTTAGCTGAGAGCAGTTTTACACAAAGTACTGGGAGAAAGGTGGCAAGGAAGTTTGGGAAGTAGATGAAGACCCTCATTTGGGCCAAAGAAAGGGGATGGATCATCTAGTGAGAGGAGAATTTCCCTATGCAGTCAAACAGGGAGTTGGATCTGAAGATTACAGAGATCCTTGGTCTGGTATGATTAGAAACTGCCTTTAGGGATCTTATTTATTTATTTATTTATTTATGATTTAAATTTATAGACCACCCTACCCCTGAATATGCATGGCTCAGGGTGGTGAAGAACATAAGAATAAAAACCTTCATAGATAATAAAACAATTTAAATAATACATAGATAAAATATTCCCAGATGGCATTAACAGTTCAAATCCCAATTATGTCACTGCCCCACAGAAAAATGGAAAGGAGGCAGGAAGGAAAGGGGGAGGGAAGAGAAGGAAGTGCCAGTAGGACAGTACCTGTTGCTGTCCCCAACCAAAAGCCTGGCAGAACATTTCTGCCTTGCAAGCCCTGATTAGCACCAAAAAATCTGTAAGCCGCTCAGAGACCCCTAGACAAGGGGTTCAAGCGGAATATCAAGTTGAATGTATAAATAAATAAATAAATAAACTGCATTAGGTCCCACAGGGTTTGGCAGAGAGTTCCATCATAGGAGACAGGACAGGAAAAGCCCTGGCTCTGGTTGAGGACAGCTGGACTTCTTTGGGACTGGGGATCACCAATATATTGTTCTCTGCAGAGTGTAACACCCTTTGAGGGACATACCAGAGGAGACAGTCCTGAAGATACATAGGCCTTAAAAGTCAATACCAAGACCTGACTTGGTACTCCACTGGAAGGCTGGTGTAGCACAGGTTGAATGTGTGCTGTCTGTGATATTCCAGTTAGGACCCACACTGCTACATTCTAGACCAACTGGAGTTTCCAGATGAGTCTCAATGGTAGGCCAGCATAGAGCGAGTTACAGTAGTCCAATCTGAAGGCGACTGTTGCATAGATTACGGTGGCTAGATCTGGACGAGACAGGAAGGGGGGCAGCTATCTCACCGGGCTAGCTGGAAGAATACTAGCTTGGCAACATTTGTGATCTTGGGCCTCCATTGATAAAGAGGAATCCAGAACCACACCCAAACACCTGACAGTCTGTGGTTTATGTGGCCTTCACCGCCACCTCATAATATTTCATAAATATCCTATAAATGTTCTTACAGCTTCATCACAAGCTCACCGCCAAGTTCGCTCTCACTCTATATGTCTAAATTCCCGTTTCATCCCCCTGAGTTCCATAATATACGCAGGGCTCTTTTTGTAGAAAAAGTCCAGCAGGAACTCATTAGCATAATAGGCCACACCCAACAGCAGAAACTCATTAGCATATTGGGCCACACCCCTGACAGCACAGCTCATTAGCACATTAGGCCGCACCCACATGTTACCAGAACTGTGGTTATCCAGCCACACCCACCTTTTGCTTGTTATTTTGTTTACCTTGTTTGTTGTCAAAACCCAGGGCCTTTTTTTGTAGTAGGAACTCTTTTGCATGTTAGGCCACACACCCCAAATGTAGCCAATCCTAATGAGTTTCTGCTGTTGGGTGTGGCCTATTATGCTAATGAATTCCTGGCGGGGCGTGGCCAACTTGGGAGGCAGCCAGAACTCCGTTCCTGTGCGTTCCTCCCCAAAAATAGCCTTGTACTGGGGGATGATTTAGAATGGGAAATTTTGAATTGTAGTTCAGATCCAATTGTTTGAAAATAATCTCCTTTGGTTGGGAGCTCCAGATTAATGTCCCCCCCCCCAATGCCATCTTGTGGGTCTTGAACTACACATAGCTTGTCACTGTTTGCCTGCTTATTTAGCTAAAATATTTGGGTTCAAAATGTATGTACTGCCTCTCCACCATAAATTCCTGATGATGTAACCCATACAGCAATACTGTTGCCCTACAAGGCGCTCATAGCGCTCTTATGGACATTCTTCATAAGTGATAAAAACTGGACTGTGCAAGTAGTGTGCAAAAGGGACTGAACTGTGTGATGACCCAAAAGTGATGCCAGTTACAGACACACACCCAGAAGAGGGAAGCCTTCCCTAGAGATGATGTGTCTGTGGTTCCTGAGGTTACCTACCCTCTTACCTGCTGTAAGATGGACCAGCTCCCTAGCCATATGAAGCACTGAAAGCCAGACAGAAGCCATGCCAAGGCAGAAGAACAAAGACAGAGAATTCAAACTCCATGTGGAGTTTCTTCCTGCACACGTAGGCAACATTCCCCTTCCCCCACTCAGCCTCACCTAGCTGAAGCTACAGCAATGAGACAATACAGGAGTATTAATGACAATGACTCTGGCCGCATGAGTCATCATCCCTCCAGGTGCCACTGCCCTGCCCAGAGTTACTAGATCTCAACATCGTCCACTCCCTTAAACCCTTCCCCCAGAACCCAGGTCTAATCAGCATGTTTTGGGGATGGACCAGCAGGAGGTGTGCCAAGGGAGGTGTCCAGCCTAGCCCACCCCCCATGCCACCTCATAAAAGAGGGCACCCAGCCATGTGCTCTCTCTCTGTCTGTCTCTCGTTGTTCTTCAGTCACATAGTCGAGTCCGACTCTTTGCGACCCCATGGGCCAGATCACGCCAGGCCTTCCTGTCTTCTGCCGTCCTCTGAAGTTTGCTGAATTTTATGTTCGTTGCATCTATGACACTGTCTAACCATCTCATCCTTTGCCGTCCCTGTCTTCTTTGACCTTCTTTGACCGTCTTCTTTGACCTTCTCCCAGAACCCAGGTCTAATCAGCATGTTTTGGGGATGGACTAGCAGGAGGTGTGCCAAGGGAGGTGTCCAGCCTAGCCCACCCCCCATGCCACCTCATAAAAGAGGGCACCCAGCCATGTGCTCTCTCTCTCTCTCTCTCTCTCTCTCTCTCTCTC